>NC_143581.1:158156988-158396988 GCF_048544385.1 Mastigoproctus giganteus | reverse complement strand
GCCTTCACAGTGTTCTGTGTTTCACAAACAGAGTACACAACACGGAGATGGGGGAAACCCCTTGGGCTGTTAGACAATGAACACTACACTTTACACTTTCTGCAGTTACTGCTACCCGCATGCAGTAACATCTCGGCTTATCTGCTCAACTTTTCTAGATCCTGTTGCAGTAGTGTGGTGTCATTAACAACCCTGCCAACCTTCGTATCATCTGCAAACATTAACCCTGATATACTTTCATCAATATCATTGATAAACACAGAAAACAACAATGGGTCCAACACCAAACCCTGGTGGACTCCACTCATAACATGAGTCCATGAAGAGTAGTGTCCATTGATTACCACTCTGTCTTCTCTCACTGAACCATCCCTTTATCCATAGTGGCAACTTACTTCTAATACCATACTGCTCCAATTTGTTCAGTAGTCTTCCATGTGCAACAGTATCAAAAGCTTTCCTTAAATCCAAGTATATATCAAAATTATTTTTTGCATTCAATTCCTTTGTGACCACATAGTATCCAAACAAATTGGTCAGACAAGACGTCCCCTTAACAAACCCCTGCTGTGTCTGAACTATAACTGCAGTCTTGTCTAGATGATCCTGCAGTGTGTCTTTAACCAGTGACTCCATTATTTTCCCTGGAACAGAAGTTAAACTAACTGGTCTGTAATTACTCGTGTCATCCTTTGATCCCCCATTTGTGAATTGGGGACACATTTGCACAACTCCAGTACATGGTTACCTCTCCTGGGTCCATAGAAACTCTCATAATTATGACTAAAAGAGCTTGCTTACTTCCTTTTCTGCTTCCTTTAATATAACTTGATAGATCCCACCCAACCCAGGTGCCTTTCTTATGTTCAACTTCAACAATTTCTCCTCCACCTTGCTCTCTGTTATTACAAAATCATTTAACTCCCTGCTACTTTGATAAGCTTCTGGCCTCCACTTCCCTACAGAATTTCCCATGTGTGAATGTTGATGCAAAATGCTGTTTCAGTTTGTCAACTATCTCTGAAGGATGATCAACAATAAAACTATGGATATTAAGTGGACCAATTTGATTCATCCCTTCCTTCTAGAGTTTACATAAGTAAAGAATGTTTGCTATTCCTCTTTGCATCATTTGCCAAAGTTTTATCGTAATCTGCTTTTGCTTGCTTAACCTCCTTTGTGACTTTATTACAGACTAGCTTATATCTACCATAGGCCTCTCTGCCACCTCAGAATTATGTGCATCTCATGCATTTTTCTTCTCTGCCATGAGTCTGAATAGTTCATCTGATATCTATTTAGGTGTAAACCTTGAACAGTATTTCTTAGTTGGTATGAAAAGCCTAGTAACTTCCAAGATTAATTCCTTGAATGCTTCCCATTTAGAATTTGCTGTTGGTAACATCATCAGTTGGTCCCATTGTATAGAATTTAAAAACTATCTGAGACCACTGTAGTCACCTTTACAAAAACAAAAATCCTTCCCTTTATCCCTTATGGTAGTTACATCTCTGAGTAAATCCCATGTCAGCACACTGTGATCACTGCCACCTAGTGATTCATTTATCTGCAGATTCTTAATGCATGAAGAATCACTGATGATAATCAGATCAGTAGTATTACTCCCTCTAGTTGCCTCTTAAACATGCTGCTGTAGAAAACAATCACTCAGTAAATCCACAAAAGCCTTGCTAGTGTGCAAGTGACCAACCCACAAGCTTTAGTCAGTATCTGGGAAGTTAAAATTCTCCATTATAAGACACTAATTTACTGCCCCACTCTATTTCTCTCTACTGTTGTTCATTGTACTCATCAGTCATTAGGCCTCTAACATACTTCTCCTCTCATTTTTGCTTTTTCAGTGCTTATGTCACACCAAACTGACTAAACACTGCACTGTCCATCTATGTCAACTGGGTGCACTTCCTTAGATTTTGTGTTTCTTAACTGACAGCATAATCCCTCCTCCCTTCCTGTCCTGTCTATCCTTTCTGTACACCTTGTACTCACCAAATTCCAATTCTGCATTCCTTCTATCTGTGTGGCACCACGTCTCTGATATCCCAACAGTATCTGCCTTTGATGTCTTGACCAACACGTCAAATTTATATACTATACTTCTAGCATTGTTGTACATGCATGTATACATGCACCTGTTCGTATGCTTAGTTACCCTAACAAAGCCCATGTATTTACTTGTTCCATGATGACTCCCAGCAGTCCTTGAAATCCCCGGAACTTTGGTTTCTAAGATTGCTGCTTATTCCAGTAGAAGCAGTGCAAGAATCACTTGCACCTCTGCCTGCAGCTACTGTTAATCTATTAGTCTGTGAATCCCTCCCCCCAAGCTAGCAGTTTTCCGACCCACCTAACTGCCTCGATGGCATCAGCAAATATTCTTGCATCCTTTCTATTTAAGTGTATCTCATCCCTGTAGAAACAATCTCTCCTGTTAACAAGCACAGACCATGCTGAGAAAAATTCTACTATGTGAGTATTGCACAATCTCTCCAGAGCTGAATTGATTGACAAGGCTCTCTTTTCATGTCTGGGTAGAATTGCAGACATTTTCAAATTTAAACCTAACTTGTGACTTTTTTATACCTGTACTTGTTAACTAAGTCTGCTGATCTCCTACTCTTAATGTTATTAGTGCCAACGTTACAACAATACCACCTTTGTGCCCTTGAAAGATATCTACTCTACAATGTTGTCATTTTGTGCCCCTGGCAGACATACCCTGGTCCTATTCCACAACTATTTGCACAATATATTTCCCATTTCCATGACAATATAGTCACCAACAATAACTAGGTTCTGTGGGACCAGTGCATTCTGCCCTGAAGTTTGCCACTGTGTTTCCTGATGCATAAGAGTGAGCTTTGCCATTGAGTTGTGCAACTGAGAGTTTGATGGGCTTGCCATTTTAATTCCTTCGAGTGTGTCTTCCCTACTCTTCAAACTCTCATAGACTCCCATCAGAATGCTGATTTGGTGCCTAATTTCATGATACTCTGCACCTAACAGATACACAAAGACATCCTGCTCCTTCACTAGATCATGTCCTGTTTCAGAAAGGCCTGCAAACATTTCACAAGTTGCACATTTTTTTAGGCTGTGATGCATTGGAGAATTGCCCCCTTCGGTTCTCCCTTGAGCCACAGCACTCCCGCTATTTTGTGCTTGTTGCTTTGCCCCTCTAGTCTGGGCATGATTTCCATTTAAATAAAAATTTAATTGATTAACAACGAAAATTAATGAGGTTAATAAATTAAATTGATAATGCTACACTAAGCTAATGCAGTGATACATATTACGCTATCTAGATTTTATGTTATACCTTACGTTATCAAATTTTCAAAGTTTTATTTTAAAAAATTGTCTCAAAGAAAAGATTTAAGATTATTTAAGAAGGTTAATTCAGGTAATGGTTATCAGCCGATGTTAAAAAAGAGGTACATTTATAACAAGTATAGAAATAAGAGAATCTTTAATTTCTACTCAGGAAATAAAATTCTGAATATGGATGAAAGCATCAGTATACCTAGGATTAAACAGGATTTATCTGTTTTCAGGTGTTTTTAAGGAGACTTGTTATAGTTATAAAGTTATTCTCATGAGCGATTTGCATTAACAAAAGTAACGTTTGCTTCATCCCACTCAGAAACTAAATGAACATTTTCTTTTGCAAAGTCAGACTGAAAAATATTAATGAATGGATAGTTAAAAGACTTTCAGATAAAGAATGTATACTAGAATAAGTTACTTTAGAGATATGTTTTTTTTGTCACTATAATTTGTCAAAAATTTTGTTAATGTAGTTAGTTACTTTTGCAACATTTTTTTCTGTAAATTAACTAACCTTTATAATAATACTGTTTACCCTTTGTAGTTTTTATTTATTTTTTATATTGTAAATAGTAAGATTCATTTAAGTTGTGGAACAAATCACTCATATTGAACGTAGCATTTCACTGTAAAGTCAGGCCATGAATTCCCCTGAACACCAGTGTGTTCAGGGGAACCCATCACTGAACATTCTGAACAGTTGTGAGACATTTTTTGTAAATTTAGAGAATCAAGCAGTATTGCTGTATTATATTTTTGTTTAAGGTGAAATCAAGTGCAGTGAACTTGCCCATATATATGCTTGAAAAAAACAAATTGTTCAGTGTAATCATGTTGTTCTTTATTCTATCATCAATTCTTTCTTTTACAGGGTGAAGGATGAATGAATAATTTCCAGAAAATTTCAGATGGTTGAATAAAGAAGCTCTTTAGTTCCAAAGATATATTCACATAGAATAAAGACACATTCCACTCACCACACTTCATTGTTGGTATAAAAAGCATTATCTTCCACAAATCATATGGGTTTGGTGCCATTTTTTGTACAATAACATTACATAACAGGACAAAAATGGAGCCTCTGCTGTAACATAAAGATTTCCACCTCAGCTGCATTTACAGAAAAAGCACATTCTTCATAATATTACATAATTTTTAATTGTTTAGCATGATTTATGAAAGTTTTTTTTTTTTTTTTCCAAAAAGTTAAAAATCCACTTCTTGTCTAGAGGATTTGCCAGTTATGGTATTATTGTAATTCTGAAGTTGAAGAGAGACAATGCCAAAAATTATTATTATTGAAATTAGTTGGATGGCATTAATAGAATATTTTTTTTCTTAATCTCAGCAGAATCAGATTATTGTTATTTTATAGGTGATGTCCCGTGGTAGGATTGTACAGCAGGGATCACACTTTCGTTCTTTCAACCTAGCTGATGATAAAAGTCATGAAACAGATGATACCTTTATATTTGAAGAAGTTTCTCCTGGTGTAGAAAAAGTACAGAAACGAGAAACTGAACTTGATGATAATTTCAATGTCACATTACCTTCTCATATTGGAGAATTTACACTAACTTTTGATTCTAGACCAACAATGTCACCTGTTGCAAGACTTCTTGTATTCTATATAAGACCTGATGGAGAAGTTATTGCTGATGCTCGTGAGTTTCAAATAAGTCATTGCCTGTCAAATAAAGTAAGTATATAGGCCTGATACATGACTCTATTAACATTTGATAGCTTTAACGAATATTAAGAGAATAGTTTGATTATAAACCAAACTGTTATCCAATTCATAGTGCTTTTATTTTTTTAAAAGTTAACTTTATGTTTTGATCTGATTATTTTAATCAGCCACAAAAAAATACCATCCTGCCAATAGGGAATAATAATAATAGTAATGGCCAACAAATAACACAACCGATTAATGAGATCCTAGCACTGCTATCTCAGTACACAGCAATGTAAATCAACTTGTGAATACTTACTTCTACAGACAAGATTTACTTGTGCAATATGGCATGAGTTGCTGATGTGATATATAAACCCATTAAAAATGGCAGTAACAATAGCTATCTAAGTGGTTGAGGACAAATGTGTGGTGGCCTGGAGACACTGGAGAGACTTCTTTTAACAGGAGTTTGTGTTGGATTTTGACTTTCTGATTAAAGCATAAAATCTCTTGATAGATTGTCCACCTCTAGGTTTCTCACTGGAATTGGACCCTTAGATGAAAGGGCCTAATTCCGGTTGAGAAACATAACAATTCCAGGTGGACTCCCCACCTGCAGAGTTGAATTTGAACCAAATCCCACCTGCAGCTATAAAGAACTTAAATAAAGAAGTATCTTGAATGCATTGCAAGTGAGCAAGGATAACACTATGCATTTTGAAAAATTCACTTATGTTTTGTGAATCATTTTCTAATGGTGATTTCAAAAATGACTTCCATTTGTTTCCATCACATCAGCTTTCTTCAAAAATCACGAAAGAAAATTTGATTTTTCATAAAATTTTTATTGATTTTGGCCGAATTTGTGCACTGAAATTATAACAAAATGCTACTTTTACCAGACTTTTATATTTAAATACACATTTAAAAAACTATTAAAAGCCACCACTCACCTCTCATTTTAAAAACTGATCTATGATGGCTCTAATTTTCATTTCTTTGATTTTCTTGCAGATTCTTCTAATTTACAGTCCCTCTTCGCCATCCAGCAGTAGTCAACCATCATGTTGACATTCCACCTTCCCTGGTACCTCATCACCATGTCTTTAATGTCCTAGTAAAACCTTTCACTCTGTTTTCCACTAACACTTCCCAGATTTTATGGGAAGTAATCAATGCGAGAGTGTAAAAAATGTACTTTGACACTCATGTTGCAATCCAGCTTCTTGAAGTTTGCCAACATATTTTCAATTATATTGTTGTAGCCTGGATCCTTGTTGTTCTCAAAGAAGTTCTCAACAACAAACCTGAAGCTAATCCAAGATTGTTTTTTTCTTTTATTCATAGTTCCCTCAAAATTTGTAGATTTGAGGTTCAATAAAAATACTCTGTTTTAGCATCTCTTAGGTGATCAATGGGAATTTAGTACAAAGATAGTTGAAACAGGAACATTCCTCAGGTAAAGCTTTCACAAATTGTTTCAACAAACCCAGTTGGATGTATAAGGGTGGAAGGAGAACAGTTTTGGGGTCTGCCAGTGGTTTATGAACTATGTTCTTTGATCCAGGAAAAACTGCCCCTCTTTAGCCAGACCTTGACATCCCAGTTCTTACTCCTTGTCTGACTGTCCCACTCACATAAAAAGCAAGGCATTTTTGTGTAGCCTGATTTCTGTCCAAGTAACTTGCCTATCATTTTAAAGTCAGCACAGACTAACCAGCCATGTTCTTCATACTTAATATTTGTTAACAACTTCTTCAAGTTCTCATATGTTTCTTTCAAATGCACAGAGTGAACTATTGGAATTGACCCATATTTATTTCCACTGTGAAGCAACACACATTTGAGACAGGCGCCTCCGTAGCCAGGTGGGAAGGAGCAGCAGTGCGTAGCACACGCTTCTTGATTAGACCGGGGTTCGAGCCCGTCACCACCAAATACGGAGAATGTGGAATGACCATCGCATATCCCGGAGCAATATGGCCTTAGTTGCTAATGCTCCTAAAAACCAAATAACAACAAACATTTGAGACTCCTATTTGATGAGTAAATAAAAAGTCTCCACTGTGTAGGAGTGTAACTAATTCCTAAATAGTTCATTAAGTCATTTATATTACTTTATGCAAACTTTATGTGGAGCACATTATTTATCTTGGTCACTGAGTTTCACTGCGAAATAAACACAATACACATTTTTTTCAAATTCTGTAGTATCTTATCTTTTCTTGAGGACTATATAACTTCCACAAATATAAAAAAATAAGTTCGGATTGTTCAAACACTTGTGTGAAAGCATTTTGCTCACTTTTCAGCACAAGTTTGACCTAACAACTTCAAAAATAAACTAAGCTCACATTGATAAACACTGCTGCATGGAGTTCTCAAGGTCAAAAAACAAATAACTGAAAGCAGTGTTGCCAACTTTAATTTGATTGCTCACTTGTAAGCAATCAAATTAAAATTTGAATTAAAATTAAAAATAAAAAAATTAAGTAAAATTAAAGAGTGAGCAAGTGAAATTTAACATGGTTGCATAGAGTAAATACTTCGTGCAGTAGACAGATAGTCCACTGGAGTGAATCCTTTGGTAATTCTTTAGAAAGCAGATTAATTTTCTCCACTGGTATTGCACTATCTCCAATAGGTATGGGATCTTATCCTTCTCTGGGTAGACAGTGTTGAGACTCCTGCTTGTGCCAGGGATGGGCACTGGGAAGCAGCCTTCCCTTTGGCAAAGAGGCCAAACAACACTTCAGAGATCTTTTATACACTATGCACAGACAACACTCAACTCACACACAATGGCCTGTTTTACAGACTCTGTAAAACACAGTCTGTACAGAGAATCATGGCAGAGTTTATCTAATATTCCTGGTGCTGCATTCTATAACATACATACATATATATCTGTGTCGTTTCTATACGTGTTGTACTTCCTTATTCAAAGTCTTCATCTCTTATGTCTGAGTGATACCATGTCAGAGACATAGTATCACTCAGACATAACATAACACAACTTAACTAGTACTTTAAGTTCATAAAATTTATAATCTTTGCTCTTAGTATTAGTATACACGTGTACTTTGTACTGTTTTTACTCTTAGTAACCCTAACAATACATGGGCTTTGTTAGGGTTACCCATAGTAACCCTAAGAAAGCTTGTGTATTTGCTTGTTTCATGAGGAACCTCAGCAGGCCTTGTAATCCCCAAAACCTTGCTCTCCAAGCTGCTGCATGTTCTAATAGAATCAATGCAAGAATCACTTATACCTCTGCCTGTGGCTGCTGTTAAACTGTTAGTCTTTGTATTGCCCCCCCCCCCAAGTTAGTACTTTTCCAACTCACTTAACACTGCCTCAATAGCAAGTACCAAGAATGGATACAAGAATATTTGCATCAGCAAATGTGCTTATACCCATTCTATTTAAGTTTACTCCATCCATCTAAAAATAATATATCCTATTAACTAGCATTGACCATACTGAGAAAAATTCTATCTAGTCAGCCTTACAGTCTCTCCAGGGCTGAATTGATTGACAAGGCTCTCATTAGATACTTCCTCCTATTGTGTCTGGGCAGAATTACAGACACTTTCAGTTTCAATCCTAACTTGCAACTTATTCTCAATATTGCTCTGTACTTTTGAGTAAATCTCAACAAACAATGGGTATCTCCTACTCATGATATCATAATATTGTTAGTAACAACATGTATATAAATTTTCACCTTTTGTGCTGTTAAAAAGATGATAATTGCTCTATAATATCAACCTTTGCTCCAACTTTTTCCACCATCCTTTTTATGAAGCATATTTCCTCTTTCCCCAACAGTCGAGTCACTGTCGGGGACAGAGGAAATAAGGATGGTTGAGTGGGAGAAGATAGAGAGTGGTAGTCAATGGACACTGCTCTTCATGGACTAATGTTATTAGTGGAGTCCCCCATGGTTCAGTGTTGTGTTTTGTATTTATCAGTGATATTGATGAAGGTATATGAGACTTAATGTCTAAGTTTGCAGATGATATGAAGGTTGGCAAGGTTGTTAATAACAGCAATGAAAGTATACTTCAGCAACAGGATCTAGAAAAGTTGAGCAGATGGGCTGAGGGGTAGCAACTGAAGTTTAACATTGACAAATGTAAAGTACTGCACATGGGTAGCAATAACCCCAAAGTAACGTACCAACTGTGTGGTACTACACTCAGGTTAGAGGAGAATAAAAAATAGCTGGAGGTAATTGTGCAGTTGATTATGAAGTTTTTTGAACAGTGCAGACAGGCTGCGAGAATAGCTCATGATGTCTTGTCAATGATACACAAATATTTTGCTAGCAGGGATAAGAAGATGATTGCCCCCTTGTATAAAGCAATGGTCAGGCCACACCTTGAGTACTGCATACAAGTCTGGAGGTCTCATTTTAGGAAGAATGTAGAGCTGCTGGAATGGGTACAGAGAAAGGCAATGAGATTGATGAGTGGAACAAAGGGTTGCTCTTACCAAGAAAGACTTAAGTTCTGCAAATTGCAGGGTCTGGAGAATAGACACCTGAGAGATGATCTAATTGAAGTGTATCAGGCATTTAATGGTTTGAGCAAGCTCAATGCTGATGGGATTCTTCCTCTTGCTTAGAATAATCACCTGAGAGGGCATAAATTCAAACTGAGGAAAGACAATTGTAGAATAGAAGTGTGGAAATTCGTCTCTAGCCAGCAGGTGGTTGATAGTTGGAATAAACTTCCATTAGTCGTAGTGGAGGTTGAAAACTTAAATAAGCTCAAGGCAGAACTGGACAAGCATTTGGAGTGAATGGATGGGTGAAATGGGAAGGGTTTTTTTTT
Source organism: Mastigoproctus giganteus (assembly GCF_048544385.1). Lineage (NCBI taxonomy): Eukaryota > Metazoa > Arthropoda > Arachnida > Uropygi > Thelyphonidae > Mastigoproctus > Mastigoproctus giganteus. The sequence goes on along the minus strand of NC_143581.1, from coordinate 158,387,127 downwards.
TTTTTTTTTTGGCTGATGCTGTATAAGCTTGCTTTCTTGCATCATATGCCTCTACTAATGTTAATGCATATAAGACAAACTGTGCAAATGAAATTGGATTCTTTCTTTAAATTAATTTATTAAAGAGTTAATTGGTTTCATGTTTCCTTTTAAAATTAATAACAATTGGGCTTTTACTAGTTTATGTAATACCACTATGTTATTTTCATTTCATTTATGTTTCTATTCTTATTGCTTCTCTTATAAATAAAAGAAAATCTGAATGAAATATTATTCTTATTATTGTTATCCAAAGCTTAAGTTAATAATAAGGGATATATATTATTTAGAATGATCAGGATTTGACATATGTGGCAGACCTTGTTATTACAATACCCAAAAATTTAGGTCCCTTGAGCTTTATGTTAATGAGATTCTATTGTGATCAACATGTGCTTATTCATATTCAGACTGACTGGAGAAAAATTAGTAATTGATGCATTAATATGTCTAGATGAACCACCAAATCTCTTGCAACAAGTTGCCCTGACAGTATAGTTTCAAGATAAAAAGCCAGTCCCCTAGACATTTTGATCGTACCACATATGGGTGTTCAATAAATGGCTGCTTTCATTTCACCAAGGATAAGATTCCATTAAATTCAATAATAAAAGACAAACCTCAAGTTGTGCTTTTGTTAAAGTTAAAATATTTATATGAAAAATAGGATGTGATAATTACAATAACTGGTCAAATGATCATATTATGAATACAGTTAAACTCTTGTGCAGATGACTGCATCATTGGAACATATTCATAATGTACCAAAATACAGACTACCTCTCAAGTTTTTTTTCTGAATAGAAATCTGAAATACATAGAACAGAGACAAGTCTTAAAAGTCTTTATGAGAAATTTAGTTTTGATATTAAGGAGTGGTTAATGAAATATACAAAGTACACCTTCTAGTGGGTGTACTTTGTGTAATTCAAAAATGAATATCAGCGTAGTATTCATTTGTGAACTGCATCATTGATTTTTAAGTGAGGTAGTATAGCTGTAAGGATTTCTTTATAGTTCCATATGTGTTTGTACAAAATATTTACCATGTCTGCTGCTTTTGTGTTAATTTTCTGAGACCGATTTCTCTTAGTCATCATTACGCAATGGAAGTGTGGTAGTCAAAAATTTATTTTTTTATTTTAAATTTTTGAATAACAAAACTGTTCTTGCTAAAAATATTATTTGATTTTATTATCTATTATTGTATCTTATATCCAAATTATTATATAATTGGATACATAATTAAAATCTAAATTGTATCTGATATCCGTCCTATATCAAAATTATCATATTAGTGGTTAGTCTTGTTAAGTAATAAACTAAACTATATTTTCTTCTAGGTCTTTGTTTATTTTCTCTTTGGGCTGTTTTTTTATGTGCTTATTCAATTACAGTTGGCCCAGTCTTGGAATATGCATACTGATCAGATCTGGTCAGTATGGAGAAGCTCTGAGTGATTCTAATTTTTACCAAATGATTCTAGCATTATCATTAGCATTAGTAGAGGCATATGATGCAAGAAAGCAAGCTTATGCAGCATCAGCTAAAAAAAAAAAAAAAAAACCCCACTTCCATTACACCCCCTCCGTTCATTCAAAATACCTGTCCAGCTGAGCCTGAAATTTATTTAGGCTATCAACTTCCACGACAAGGGATGGAAGTCCGTTCCACCAACCAACTACCCACTGGCTAAAGGCAAACTTCCGCACATCTATCCTACATCTGTCTTTCCTCAATTTGAATTTATGCCCTCTCAGGTGATTATTCTGCACAAGAGGAAGAATCCCATCAGCATTGAGCATGCTCAAACCATTCAAAGCTTTATACACCTGTATCAGATTACGTCACCGGTGCCTAGTCTCCAGACACTGTAATTTGCAAAACTTAAGCCTTTCTTCGTAAGAGCAACCCCTTTTTCCATTCACTAATCTTGTTGCCCTTCTCTGTACTCGTTCCAGCAGCTCTACATCCTTCTTGAAATGAGGCCTCAGACCTGTATACAGTACTCAAGGTGTGGCCTGACCATTGCCTTATACAAGGGAATAATCACCTCCTTATCCCTGCTAGAAAAATTCCTGTATATCATTGACAAGACACCATGAGCTACCCTTGCAGCCCGTCTGCACTGCTCAGAGAACTTCATATCTGCCTGCACAACCACTCTCAGGTCCTTTTCATTCTCTACCACTGTCAGTGTAGTACCACAGAGTTGATACGTTGCTCTGGGGTTGCTGTTTCCCATATGTAGTACTTTACATTTGTCAATGTTAAACTTCATTTGCCACCTCTCAACCCATCTGCTCAACCTTTCCAGATTCTGTTGCAGCAGCATAGCATCAGTAGTGGCTTTAACAACTAGCAACCTTTGTATCGTCTGCAAAATTGGACATTAAGCTCGATATACCATCATCAATATCATTCATAAATACAGAAGACAATAATGGACCTAACACTGAACCCTGAGGGACTACACTAATAACATTAGTCCACGATGAGCAGTGTCCATTGATTACCACTCTCTGTCTTCTCCCCATCAACCACCCCTTTATCCTAACAGCAATTTGCCTCCAATGCCACACTGCTCCAATTTGTGCAGCAGTCTTCCATGTGCAACAGTATCAAAAGCCTTTCTAAGATCCAAATATATAATATCAAAGTTATTCCTTACATCCAGTTCTTTTGTGACTGCATCATAGTATCCGATCAGATTCGTCAGGCAAGATTTTCGCTTAACAAACCCATGCTGTGTTTGAGCTATAATTGAAGTCTTGTCTAGATGATCCTGCAGAGCTTCTTTAATCACTGCCTCCATTAATTTTCCTGGAACAGAAGTTAAACTCAGAGGTGTATAATTACTTGTGTCAGCCTTTGATCCTCCTTTGTGAATTGGGGTCACATTTGCACATCTCCAGTCCATGGGTATCTCCCCTGAGTCCAAGGAAGGTCTCATAATTATGGCTAAGGGTTTGCTTACTTCCTTTGCTGCCTCCTTTAATATAACTGGATAGATCCCATCCACCACAGGTGCCTTTCTTGTGTTTATCTTCAACAATTTCTCCTCCACTTTACTCTCAGTTATTACAAGATTATCTAGCTTACTGCCAGATTTGAATACACCTCTGCCATTCCCCTTGCTGAATAACTCCTCGTGTGTGAATGTTGATGCAAAATATTCATTTAGTTTGTTAGCTACCTGAGCAGGATCATCAACAGTTGAACCATCGATATCAAGTGGACCAATCTGATTCATCCCCTTCCTTCTAGAGTTTACATAAGTAAAGAACTCTTTGCTGTTTCTCTTTGCATCCTTTGCCAAAGATTTCTCGTAATCTGCCTTCGCCTGCCTAACCTCCTTTGTAAATTGGTTGCAGATCAACTTATATCTATCATAGGCTTCTGTGTCATGTGTTAATTTATATGTATCCCATGCATTTTTCTTCTCTGCCATATGTCTCATTATCCATTTAGGCCTAAACCTTGAACAATATTTCTTAGTTGGTACGTAAAGCCTAGTAGCTTCCAAGATAAGTTCTTTGAATGCTTCCCATTTTGAATTTGCTGTTGGTAACATCATCAGTTGGTCCCACTCTATAGAATTTAAATACTGTCTCAGACCATCGTAGTCGCCTTTACGAAAGCAAAAACCCTTCCCTTTACCCCTGATGGTAGTTACCTCTTTGAGTAAATCCCACTTCAGCACACTGTGATCACTGCCACCTAGTGGTTCCTTTATCTGCAGATTCTTAATGCATGAAGAATCACTACTGATAATCAAATCAAGAGTGTTACTCCTTCTTGTTGCCTCCCGAACATGCTGATGTGGAAAACAATCATCCAATAAATCCAAAAAATACTTGCTAGTGTGTGAGTGACCAACCCACAAATTCCAGTCAATATCTGGGAAATTAAAATCCCCCATTATAAGACTCTCTGATTTACTGGCCCACTCTATTTCCCTGTACAGTTTCTTATTATACTCATCAGAGTCATTAGGCCTTTAGCACACTCCTACTCTCAATTTTGATCTCCAAATGCTTATGTCACACCAAACTGACTCGACACTGCACTGTCTAGCGATGTCGACTGGCTTCACTTCCTTGGATTTTGTGTTTCTTAACTAATAGCATAACCCCTCCCCTCTTCCTATCCTGTCTATCCTTTCTGTAGACGTTGTACTCCCCAAATTTGAGTTCTGCATTCCTTATATCTGTGTGACACCACGTCTCTTATATCCCAACAATATCTGCCTTTGATGTTTTGAGCAATACCTCAAATTCATTAAATTTATTTACCAAACTCCTAGCATTGGTGTACACACAAGTATACATGAACCTGTTCCTATTCTTAGCTACCCTAACACAACCTATGTGTTTACTTGTACCGCAATGACTCCCAGCAGTCTCTGAAATATCCTGCTAGGTTCATTATCTAATCAGACTGTATTTCTGAGTAAATAATTTAAAATCAAATCTCTCTCTGATAGGAAAAAAAGCCTAAAGGGAAAGTAAAGAAAGGCCTAGAAGGAAATCAAACCCTCTTCAGTGTCCCCCGACCATGAATTACAGCAATATATCCTACATTCCATCACCATCTCTACACAATCGCTGATAGCAGCAATAAAATTTCTTCCAGCGACTGCAACCACTGGGGCTGTTAAAGTGCCATAATACATGATAAAATGCCTCAGCCTGTTCATCCTCCAACCGCTCAAGTCCATATTCAATGGAATTCTGACCACGAGAATCTCCTAAAGCCTGGAACAGCTACCTTGTTCACATCCGAAAATTCCAAACCTCATTCTACTTAAGCACTTTCGGCCAATATCTAGCCCCTCAATACTCCTAAAAATCCTGGAAAAAATTATGCTGCCTATCTTAATGAATCACATCCTTGGAGATAAGCTGCTACAGATCCACCATGCCATCCAAAATCAGACAGTGACAAACCTCCTTGCAACCCCACATACTGTATTGTCTGCTTTTGAACGGCATGAGGAACTCGCTCTCATGTACCCACAGTGGTGTGCAAAATTTAAGGAGCAGTCAGGTTTTCACCTGTAGCTTCTCATAGGAGTGGTGTGGATGTGGGAAAAGAAAACCAAAGGAACTTTGTGAGGTACAGAAATGATGAAGGAAACAACAACGGAAACAAAATGGTACAGAGGGACTTTATTCAAAAATGGCAACATAGCACTGGCTGCCATGATACAGGGATATCGTGGCAGCCAGTGCTGTGTTTTTTTTTTTCTGGTGGGTGTGGACTAGGGCTTGCAAACCTGTTTTATAAAACTGGTTAAATCGGTTTTCATATTGAATTGTTAAAACCGAAACCGAGCTTCTAAAACCGGATTTGAATATTTCCTTAGTTAGTCCTCGAATATAATTTTTTGTTACGCACATTTCCTTTTGTTTGTTCATTTGTCTGGATCGTTCAACTGCTTTATGTTTTAAACATGTTTTTTTATTTTATTTTATGTTTAAGTACGAATCTCATGGGCAAGGGGCCCAAATCTAGGAGGGGTACCTTTTATCTTCCCACCTGTATCATGGCACGATACAGGTGTACTCATTTACAACTGAGTGAGTCGGAGCGATAGCGTAAAGGAAAATGCTCAACATTTCTCCGTTCCATCTATCTTGTTCGCCAGGCAAGTTATGGAACTCGCCTTATTGATGGTTACCCACTAGAAACAGATTCGCTGAATATTGCGTCAAATTTCAATCGTAGAAAGTTTTTTGCTTCTTTATTCCTATTAAATTTGCAATCAAATGTTCTCCAAAAAGCAGCTTCACCAAATTTAGCTTTTATGTAATTTTGAAAATGCAATAGATTTAATTGGGGAATAAAAATTGCAAGTAAATAAATAAAAAATTTCTTTTGTGAAAATTTTGAAACTTGCCTCGTTTAGACTCTTCATTCAGTGCTTGCGAAGTGACGCATAGTATTGTGCCTTTGTTATCTTCAATATTTATATTTAAAATTGTCGATGATATAAATTTCTACTAATTAATATTTATTACTCTTAATATATCTAAGATGAAATCAAATGTGTGGAATTATTTTGCTCGAAAAAGCAAAGTGAAGCACAATGTTCGAAATGTCAGAAGATAATGAAGTTGTCTGGAGGATCTACATCATCTTTGATGTTGCATTTAAAGAAAATGCATCAGATTGACATTAAACAAGATAACAGTGAACCTCCCGTAAAAATGGTAAGAACATTAGAAAACTTTATTGTTAAAAAATCTTTGGAAGAAGAGATTTCAAAATTAGCTGCTTTAGATGGATTTTCTTTTAATTCAATTGCCAAGAGTGAGTTTATACAGTCAAGCCTTCACCTTCAGAGAAATAAATAAGATAAATTACCACCAGCCTCAGTGAATGGAATTAAAAATATGGTTCTGAATTATTATAAAACTAAGAAAGAAGAACTCATTCAGCATTTCAAAAATTCATTGGTTTTGGGTGCACAGTATTCATTGACTTTGGACGAATATACGTCTATACAAAATAAAAGGTATATGAATATAAATGTGCATTTAAAAGACAATCATTGGTCGTTAGGTCTTATTGAGATTAATGGTTCACTTGATAGCAGAAGAACTGAGCAAATTGTGAATGGACACTTGAAGGGATTTGATTTGAACTTGGATGAGGATATTGTTGCCTGCACCACCGATGGAGCAGCAATGATGATTATGTTTGGAATCAAATTACATCTAATCTTCAACAATGTATAGCCCATTGTATACATCTGTCAGTTATAGATGTACTTTATGAAAAAGCAATCAATTATGGTGCCACAGTCTCTGAGTCTCCCAAAGACAATGAAAATAATGAAGAAAGTAGTGATGATGAAGTTGAAGAAAGACAGCAAGGCATGCTTTATCAAACTGACTTTACCGATGAGCTCATTTATTTCTTAAATCCAATGGCCAATATTGCACAAACTATTAACAAAGTCAGAAAAATTTGCAAGCTTTTTCGAAAATCGCCTACCAAAAATGACATATTACAAAATTTTGTTAAAGCAAAATTTAATGAGAAAGAATATAAACTTATATTAGATTGCAAGACTAGATGGGATAGCACATTCTATATGATTGAGAGATTTTTGAAATTGAAAAATTGCATTCCAAATGCTCTATGTGCAGTATTGTCAACTGAAGCTGTATCTGACGATGACAGGAAAATACTTGAATTGCTATGTGAAACTTTGCGACCAGTTGAAATGATTCTGAAGGCTATAACCTCAGAAGATACAGACTTACTTAAAGCAGAGTCTTCAATAGAATTTCTGCTTGCTAAGCTTGATACAGCAGAAAACCCATTTGGTTTAAAGTTTCACCAAAGCCTTTTGCAGTGTTATAATGCAAGACGAAATTGCCAAACTGTGGCTTTGCTGAGCTATCTACACAACCCCAAAAAGTTTAGGAAAGAAGATTCAGGTTCAAGAACTTTTGATTTTTCAAGTAAGCAAGTTTTGAAAAAGCACGCCGAAGAGATTTATCAGAGATTATTTTCAAAACATTCTGAAGGAGTCTTGGCATTGAATGAAGAAACTGAAAATAAACGAACTGTTCTTTTAGAAGAAAACAGACTCGTCTAGTTCCGATGTTGGAGATACACTCATGCGAGAGTATGATAGTGTAATAAAGAGATTAACTGAAGAGCCTTCAAAATATCTGAGTGAATTGGAAATCAGTAAAGAATTTAAAATTTTGGAGGCAACTAGCAGTAGAAGTGAAAAGCTGGAGAAAGTTTATAGAGCACTGCTGACCATTAAACCAACAAGTGTGCAATCTGAGAGAGTGTTTTCGATCACTGGTCTCTTTAACACAAAAATAAGGTCAAGTCTATCAGGAAAAATGCTTAATATATTGTGTTTTTTAAAGGATCATTTTCAGAAAAAATGCTGAGCAATGAATAGTAAAGTAATTTCCCAAAGCTGTTTTTTTCGACATTATTTTTATTTATTTATTATTATTATTTGGAGCATTTTTTAATTTTTAAAAATTTTTTTTACTATAAGAGGCAATAGATTTTGTTTAAAAGATTTGATTACGATTTGTAAAATCTACCTAAGATAAAATAAATACCTGTGTTATAAGCTTTTAATTATTTTCCCTAAGTCTGAGAAAATCGGTTTTAAGAGTAAACTTCGGTTAAACTCGGTTTTGAAATTTCTCGGTTTTATGCAAGCCCTAGTGTGGACGTGCCGCTAGGTGTCTGCTCAAAGCATCCCATATGTGTTTGATGGGATTTAGATCGGTGGAACGGGCAGGCCAACCCATACAAACAATGTCCTCACTTTCCAAAAGCATATTAACAGCTGCAGTGTGTGGGGGTGTGGCGTTATCATCCATAAACATGAACTCGGGGCCAATGGCACCTCAGAACAGACGCACATGGGGAAGGATTACCTCAGTACAGTAGCATGCATCAGTTACAGTACTGCCTTCCAGTATCTGGAGTTGTGTACATCCATCCAAGATAAACCCAGACAAAAACACCTTGAGCACCATATCGATCCCTTTCATTGATGTTTGCAGGGTGACACTGTGTGCCAACCTCTTGCCAGATTAGCTGACGTCCAGAATCGCTGCTGAGACGGAATCTGCTCTCATCAGTAAAGAGTACCTTAAGTAAAGATTTTGTGGTTGTAACCTTTAGAAATAGCGTTGGTCCTTAAGTTTTTCACACCAATGTAGATATTGAAGTTGCTTTTGATGCCATCAATGTGTCAGCACTCCTGTGCTTACTTGAAGTCCACTATCTAATCCAGGGTAATATCCTCTGATTCATAGCATCACTCTCCACGACAGGATATTACAGATTGATGCCCATGGACAATTGCACAAGTGATCTCTGCTTCTGTTCCACAAGGAAGAGTCCTATCTGGCTTGTTATTTACCTTCATCATACCTTCCTGTTGTATGTAACAATGGGAAAATCATCACATATGCAGATGATATAAAAATTCTAATGCTTATTTCTTACAACATGAAGATACAGCATGTATTAATAATAGTCTCATCAACTTGCCTCTTACCTCAAACAGTATGTACTCTCAATCAATCCACAAAAAAACAAAACTAATGATATTTTCCCTCAAACCCCAACCCCTATAGTGATAGCCACAACACTCAATGGAATTGTAATATTTGCCGCTTCTGCCCATGCAGTATTTGATTTGACCCAAAACTTTGATTTTATGTAGACAAGCTCATATCCAGAGCAGCCTCTCTTCCATGGCTAAACAACAACAATTAATCTATGTCAAGGATCCTCAAATAATTAGGAAATTCTTTAGAACAGTAATTTACACTTCACTCCTCTATGCAGTTAAAGTGTGGGCATCAGCAGCTACTACAACAAAGAAGCCAATCCTCACTGCAGAATTCTGGCTCTTTAAATGGGCTAACCGGAAAGCTTGTCTCCCACCACTACTTGATATTATTGAAGTACAGTGACTGGTAGCCACAGTTGAGATGGTCACAGACCAAATCTCAACCCCATTCGTTTGGGATTCTTGTTACTGATGACTACCCAAGCCAGAACTTTGGTCAACTCCCAATGCTCTGCTTAAAACATCAGATATTTCAAATCTCAGATTGCTTCCTCCCAGATTAAAGGCTAATGGAAGTACAGCACCTCGATGCCAACTTGAATAAGTTTTGCACCAATAAAACTTATAAGAAAAATGTCTTAGTAGCTCACTTGAATTCCAGGAGCTAATAAAGAACAAGCTCGTACCTCTTTACACACCATCTGCCAAGCTTTCCTGTGCTATGACAAAATTTATTTTGCTGTGTGTGTGGGGGGGGGGGGGTTGGCCAAATCTCACCATATCCACCCGTCTTTAAACAAGAGCTCATTATTGTGTATCTGCAGAAATGGTATAAATGCCATTCATGTATACACCTAATTCTGTTTTTGCACGAACTTTTTTTACACGAATTTGATTTAACACGAATTCAAAATAAATATTTGATTCTCTTTTTACGCGAGTCATTTTGATTTAACACGATTTCTAAGGTTTTTTTTTTTTTATTTGTGGCATACTAGTATCATTTCTATATTACACGCACCAATAGATTGGATAACAGCCAGTGTGTGCGTTTTGAAACGCGTGCTTTTGTTTACCAATGTATACGTCTAGGTATCTATGAATCATCAACGTTTTTATTGAATTTGGTGCACATCTACGGTATTCGTGCATTGTATCTTCGGAAGACATTTAGTGGTAAGATCTATTTCAAAGTGAAAGAATCTTTAGTGAAATTTGTGCACATATAAATTTATTAATTTTGCCAATAGTCAATAAATTGTAAGTTTACAAATTTTTCATACCTTTTTTTATTAATTATAACTGAGATATTTTTCAGTAGCCCTCATATAATGTCGAATAATTCGCCTATTACCAAAATGAAAAGGAAAGCGATTTCTTTGGAACTTAAAATTCAAATTTTAGATCGTCTTGCAACTGGACAAGGGGCTACGTCTGTAGGAAAGCATTTTGGTGTACATGAAGCTACCGTAAGAACTATTAAGAAAAATGAAGCTGCAATTAGGAAGTCTGTATGTTCTGGAACAAAAGTAAGTGTTAATTCATCATCATATACAAGAGATATTGTCAAAGAAAAAATGGAAAAGGCTCTAGTAATATGGATAGAAGATCAGTCACAAAAAAGTAGATGGAAATGCCATTAAGTACCAGTAGATGGAAATGCCATTAAGCAAACAGCACTAAGAATTTACAGACATATTAAAGAAAAGAAGCCAAGCACTTCATCTCAGTTAAACAGAAAGTATGAATTTTCTGCGAGTACAGGTTGGATGACAGAGTTTCTTAAAAGGAATGCTCTTCATAACATAAAAATTAAAGGTGAAACTACATCTGCAGATGAATCGGCTGCTAAAGTATTCCCGCAGGAACTTGCAAAAATTATTGAAGATGGAGGATACACTCCTGATCAAGTGTGGAATGCAGATGAAACTGGTTTCTTCTGGAAACGAATGCCGAACAGAATGTATGTAGCCAAATCGCAGTAAACTGCTGGTGGTTTTAAGGTAGCTAAGGATCGTGTAACCTTATTATTTTCCTCCAACGCTTCAGGAGATCGTATGTTGAAACCACTGCTGGGAAATCGAGCCCTAAACCCACGTTCAATGAAAGGTGTAGATATCAATAAACTGCCTGTTCACGGGATGGCAAACAAGAAGGCCTGAGTGACCACTGCTATCTTTACAGAATGGTCCAACAAATGTTTCGCCCCAGAAGTCAGACGTTATATGAATTTGAAAGGTCTCGAATTTAAATTTCTTCTGATTCTTGACAATGCACCCGGCCATCCTGTCTTGGAACACCCAAACGTACAAATTTTATTTCTGCCACCTAATACTACATCTTTGATACAACCGCTAGACCAAGGTATAATTGCGACAATTAAAACATACTACGTAAAACGAACATTCCAACACGTTTTGGACAAACTGAATGATGAAACACTGACAGTCGTTGATGTGTGGAAGAAATTCTCAATTATGGATTGTATCAATCAAGTTGGATTAGCGTTAACTGAATTAAAACCAGCAAATTTAAATGCATGTTGGAAAGCGGTTTGGCCACAATGTGTAAAAAGCAAAGATCCCATCATCCCTAATACGACCGAATTTCCCAACATCATTACAATGGCACACAAAATTGGTGGAGAAGGATTCGATGATCTATCGTTTGAAGATATTGATCAATTGTTAACCGACAAAGCTCTAAGCGAAGATGAAATATTAGAGGTTGTCCTTGGGACTCCTTATCCCACAGAACGTAGTGATAATGAAGAAATTGATCCTGTTCTAAATGCAGATTTAATAAAAGAAGGTCTGGAACTGGCCAGAAAATTAGGTAATCATTTTGTCAAACATGACCCTAGTGAGGAACGCGCTGGGAAGTTTCAACGTGAACTGAAGTTGTTGACAGCCTCTTACAGAGAATTATATAACGCCCTAACCAAAACACGAACACAACGATTAATAACTGAATTCGTTCGTAAAACCGGTGAAACATCAGCACCAGAGGAGACTCGTGCTGATTTTGCTCAAGAGATCACAGAAAGAATTTCATTAATAGAGGAAAAAGACGATGTCCACAACATTTCTAGTGACAGCAGTGATATTCCAGTCGTACGCAAACGTATGCGCCGTTTATTATCAGAAAGTGAAAATGAATAAAATCTTGTTATGTGTAAAACAGATTTTTTTTGTTAATGAAGAATTTTTTTCATTTTATATACATATAAATTTACTTTAATACATTTTCATTACATATTATTACATGTGTATTTTGTTGAAATAAAATAATAAGCTTAAAATGAATATTTTTATGTTTTTTTTAAATTATTTTTACTGATTTTTTAGATCCGGAACCAATCTTCTTTTCTTCCATAAATACAATGTCTTTTTTTACACGAATTTTTTTACACGTATTTTTCAGGAACATATCTATCGTGTAAAAACAGAATTAGGTGTATTATATATATTGTAAATATAACCTTACATGATGTAGCATGTAAACACAGTTAATACTTGCATAATGTGAGAGTCTTGATGGCATGTAACATTTTTTTTTTTTAGTTTTGTTTTTTATATCGTTGTGTATATAAAATATTATTTAATTCTGATGCAAGCTCCTGGCCTTTGGCCATGATGGGACAGTTGCAACTTTACTTACATTTATCTACATTGTATTAGGGGTAGAATTTTTTTCAACCTGGTACTTGTTAACAGGAGAGACTGCTTCTACAGGGATGGGATACACTTAAATAGAAAGGGTGCAAGAATATTTGCTGATGCTATCGAGGCAGTGTTAGGTGGGTCAGAAAACTGCTAGCTTGGGGGGATACAAAGACTAATAGATTAACAGTAGCCACTGGCAGAGGTGAAAGTGATTCTTGCACTGCTTCTATTGGAATGAGCAGAAGCCTGAAAAACAAGATGCAGGATATTTCAGAGACTGCTAGGAGTCATTGCGGTACAAGTAAACACATGGGTTGTGTTAGGGTAGATAAAAATAGAAACAGGTGCATGTATACTTGCGTGTACACCAATGCTAGGAGTTTGATAAATAAATTTGATGAATTTGAGGTATTGCTCAAAGCATCAAAGGCGGATATTGTTGGGATATCAGAGACGTGGTGTCACACAGATATAAGGAATGCAGAACTGGAATTTTGGGAGTACAACGTCTACAGAAAGGATAGACAGGATAGGAAGGGAGGAGGGGTTATGCTATTAGTTAAGAAACACATAAAATCCAAGGAAGTGAAGCCAGTCGACATCGCTGGACAGTGCAGTGTCGAGTCAGTTTGGTGTGACATAAGCATTGGGAGATCAAAATTGAGAGTAGGAGTGTGCTATAGGCCTAATGACTCTGATGAGTATAATAAGAAACTGTACAGGGAAATAGAGTGGGCCAGTACATCAGAGAGTCTTATAATGGGGGATTTTAATTTCTCAGATATTGACTGAAATTTGCGGATTGGTCACTCACACACTAGCAAGACTTTTGTGGATTTATTGCATGATTATTTTCTACATCAGCATGTTCGGGAGGCAACTAGAAGGAGTAATGCTATTGATTTGATTATCAGTAGTGATTCTTCTCCATTAAGAATCTGCAGATAAAGGAACCGCTAGGTGGCAGTGATCACAGTGTGCTGAAGTGGGATTTACTCAAAGAGGTAACTACCATCAGAGGTAACTAACGTAAATGCAACTATGATGGTCTGAGACAGTATTTAAATTCTATAGAGTGGGACCAACTGAAGATGTTACCAACTGCAAATTCAAAATGGGAAGCATTCAAAGAACTTATCTTGGAAGCTACTAGGCTTTACATACCAACTAAGAAATATTGTTCAAGGTTTAGGCCTAAATGGATGTCAGATGAACTAATGAGACATATGACAGAGAAGAAAAATGCATGGGAAAATGCACATATAAATTAACACGTGACATAGAAGCCTATGATAGATACAAGTTGATCTGTAAGTTACAAAGGAGGTTAGGCAGGCAAAGGCAGATTACGAGAAATCTTTGGCAAGGATACAAAGAAAATCAGCAAAGAGTTCTTTACTTATGTAAACTCTAGTAGGAAGGGGATGAATCAGATTGGTCCACTTGATATCAATGGTTCAACTGTTGATGATCCTGCTCAGGAAGCTAACAAACTAAATGAATATTTTGCATCGACATTCACACACAAGGAGTTATTCAGCGAGGGAAATGGCAGAGGTGTATTCAACTCTGGGTGTAAGCTAGAGAATCTTGTAATAACTGAGAGTAAAGTGGAGGAGAAATTGTTAAAGATAAACACAAGAAAGGCATCTGGGGTGGATGGGATCTATCCAGTTATATTAAAGGAGGCAGCAAAGGAAGTAAGCAAACCCTTAGCTATAATTATGAGAGCTTCCTTGGATTCAGGGGAGATATCCACAGACTGGAGATGTGCAAATGTGACCCCAATTCACAAAGGAGGATCAAAAGCCGACACAAGTAATTATAGACCTGTGAGTTTAACTTCTGTTCCAGGAAAATTAATGGAAGCACTGGTTAAAGAAGTACTGCAGGATCATCTAGACAAGACTTCAGTTATAGCTCGGACACAGCATGGTTTTGTTAAGGGGAAGTCTTGCCTGACCAATTTGATTGGATACTATGATGCAGTCACAAAAGAACTGGATGCAGGGAATAACTTTGATATTATATACTTGGATCTAAGAAAGGCTTTTGATACTGTTGCACATGGAAGACTGCTGCACAAATTGGAGCAGTGTGGCATTGGAGGCAAATTGCTGCTATGGATAAAGGGGTGGTTGAGGGGGAGAAGACAGAGAGTGGTGACCAATGGACACTGCTCATCATGGACTAATGTTATTAGTGGAGTCCCTCAGGGTTCAGTGTTGAGTCCATTATTGTTTTCTGTATTTATAAATGATATTGATGATGGTATATCAAGCTTAATGTCCAAGTTTGCAGACAATACAAAGATTGGCAGGGTTGTCAAGGACACTACTGACACTATGCTGCTGCAACAGGATCTGGAAAGGTTGAGCAGATGGGTTGAGAGGTGGCAAATGAAGTTTAACATTGACAAATGTAAAGTACTACATATGGGAAACAGCAACCCCAGAGCAACGTATCAACTCTGTGGTACTACACTGATAGTGGTAGAGAATGAAAAGCACCTGGAGGTAATTGTGCAGGCAGATATGAAGTTCTCTGAGCAGTGCAGACGGGCTGCAAGAGTAGCTCATGCTGTCTTGTCAATGATATACAGGAATTTTTCTAGCAGGGATAAGAAGGTGATTATTCCCTTGTATAAGGCAATGGTCAGGCCACACCTTGAGTACTGTATACAAGTCCGGAGGCCTCATTTCAAGAGGGATGTAGAGCTGCTGGAACGAGTACAGAGAAGGGCAACAAGATTAGTGAATGGAAAAATAGGTTTCTCTTACGAAGAAAGGCTTAAGTTTTGCAAATTACAGTGTCTGGAGACTAAACACTGTGAGATTATCTGATAGAGGTGTATAAAGCCTTGAATGGTTTGAGCATGCTCAATGCTGATGGGATTCTTCCTCTTGCTCAGAATAATCACCTGAGAGGGCATAAATTCAAATTGAGAAAAGACAGATGTAGGATAGACGTGCGAAAATTTGCCTTTAGCCAGCGGGTAGTTGGTTGGTGGAACAGATTTCCATCCCTTGTTGTGGAAGTTGATAGCCTAAATAAATTTCAGGCTCAGCTGGACAGGTATTTCGAACGAACGGAGGGGGTGAAATGGAAGTGGTTTTTTTTTTTTTTTTTTGGCTGATGCTGCATAAGCTTACTTTCTTGCATCATATGCATCTACTAATGCTCATGTCTCTGATATCCCAACAATATCTGCCTTTGATGTCTAGCACTTCAAGCTCATCAAATTTATTAACTATGCTCCTAGCATTGGTGTACATGCAAGTATACATGCACCTGTTTCTACTCTTTGTTACCCTAACCCAGCCCATGTATTTACTTGTTCCACTATGACTCCCAGCTGTCCTGGAATTTCCCATTGCCTTGCTTTCCAGCCTGCTGCTCAATTGCATTTCAATAGAAGTAGTGCAAGAATCACTTTTATCTCTGCCAGCGGCTATTGTTAATCTATTAGTCTGTGTATCCCCCCCCCAAGCTAGCAATTTTCCGACCCACCTAATATTCTTGCAAATCACAATCACATCACGATAGCACCACGTGTGTGTGTGTGTGGTGATAGTGACTGTTTCTAGCATGAAAATATATGTGAGTTGCAACACTTCATTCAAAATGAACTAAGTAATTTGGTGAGAGATTGGAGTATTCTAAACTTTCTCCATAGGTTCTGGAATTCCACTCTAAAAACCTACTCTTTGCTCTTTAAAGACATCATTTGCTTGGTACACACACTGTGCCGACCGGACTAGCCGGGTGGGTAAAGTGCCTGCCTGGCAACCGAAAGGTCGCGGGTTCGAATCCTGCCTTGGGCTTGGATCAAAGTACTGCAAAAACCTTGGGAGGTGCATTATGGCCATAGAAGCCAATGCACCAACAACTACCAAAAAAAAAAAAAAACACACACACACACACACACTGTGGGATGGAATTAATTCTATACTCTCCTCAAGAATATTTCTATACTTGATTGTCTTATCAGCTCTGTTATATGAACTAAGTGAGGAAAGGCTGTTGATAACTTGCTCCAAAACTAGTCTTCAAGGCATTCTCCTTCATAAGAGGAACATTTTTATTTCTGTTACAGTTGTGCATTTGACTCGCTTACCATGTTAACTGCTTCCTCTTCATGCAAGTATGTAGCTTCTGATTTTTAATCCACTTTGAGGGGAGCCACCCTATTTTTAGAACGTTTTCTTCCAATTTGACAAAAGGAAAATCAGATATTTTGTCAAGCAACCATCACCAGAAAAGCTGAATAATTCAGTAATAGTGAGAAGAAAATGAAAAATGTCTCTGCCCTTCTCAATCCAGATTGACCCAAACTGTGGTTTTGAATCCCAGGTCAAAAAGGTAATTGGAAAAGTTGGCATCGAAAGTGTTAAACCATCAGTGGTTGCACCACAATTTGTTACAAACACAGTTGCATGACACAGTTTCATTTTTTATTTCTGGAAAAAAGTTTTTTTTTTTTTTTTTTTTTAATTTGGCTTATGGTATACTAACATTTCTTCTTATCTTAATGGATTTCAGTGTTTATTGTAATTTTTTAATTTTATAAAAAAATTAAATATTTATATTTAAAAAATGCTGTGTTTTACCTGTGTTGCATTTAAAAAAAACAAAAAAAAACAGTTACAGACAAAATATAAACATGAAACTAAAGGCGGAAACACACTATTATCATATCACGTGACTCTCATCATGTCACTGCTTAGTGTAAACTGTGAAGTCGGTCGGAGAAGAAGCATCACTGTAACGTAGGGTGACCTGATTAAAAATTTGATCTCAGGGAACTCGTGCTTATGTTTGGGCTATTCATTTCTCATTTTGGGGTACTTGCATTATATCTTTAAAAAAAAAAAAAAACAATTTTAATAAGAAATATTTTATTTCTATATTTTGTTTATTTTTACAAGTTCGTGGAATGCAAAATTAGTTAAATTTTAATAAAACTAACCGAAGCATAGCCTGTGCTTTAATTTGGAAAATTTTATTGCAAGAGTTGTAAATACTAAAGGAAACTTTTTATAAATATTAACATCAAATGTTTTGCATTATTGTTTATGATACATTTCAGTACACCTGATTTATTTTATTGAAAAGAAAATATTTACCTTGCAATACTTTTCTTTTGAGTGAATTTTCTTTAACAGTTTTTAATTTTTTTTTAGTGCATTTGCGTAAAATTCTTTGCAAGACATATTGTGATTGGTTTTCAGCAACAGTTCTCCTTCAACATTCTTATTTCGATCCTTTTTCCACGCGTTAAACATTGATCCAAATACTCCCTCACTCATTGCATTTGAGTGAGGCAAAGCAAAAACAAAATTAATATTTTTTTCTGTATTACATACTTTTTACGCATTTAAAATTTTTATCCATGTGGTATTTTTGAGGTATTTTGTCTCAATATTTCTACGGAATGATTTCAACAGAACATATTCTTCATACAGCAAATCGATAAAAAAAAAAGTTTGTTGCCTGAGTCTTAAACCATTACAACGAAATAAAAAAGAAGTCAAGTAGAATGTAAAAGGTTACAAAGTAAGCATAATATAAGGATTCTATAACCCCCTTTGTAAATAGGATAGAATGTTGTTTTTTGAGTCTTTAAGGGTGCATTTCAACAACAACTTTATCGTCAGTTAATTCTTTCTTCCTAAATAATCATCTCGATAGGTTGTTTTATGAGTTCTGCTTTTTTCAAATTCCCCATTTCAAATGTTAAAAAAAGGGTATCTTGGAAATTTTATTATAATTCCAAAAGGGGTACTTGTTGTGGAAACCTGTAACATTGTATATGTGTCATTCTCTTTGAGGAATGCCGAAGCAAAATGAATTGTCACAGTTCATCCTCCTCTTCAGATACTATGCACTTTTCTTATAGCCGAGAAAACAAGAGTACACAATGGATACACAACATCAACTGGAAGAGAACATAAAAAGGCGAATTCCATCATTTACTGCAGGACTTAGAAGAAGATGAAAATTGTTTCAAGATGTACTTATGAATGAATAAAGAAGAATTTAATTTTCTATATAATCCAATTAAGGATGACATTAAAGGACAAAATATGCAATTTTGAAATTCAATCGGCGCTAAGGAAAAATTAGTTGTATGTTTAAGGAAATTTGTTTGTAATTTTTTTGGTCAGAGTTGGCAGCATCAATTATGGATAGATTTCCTGACCACAGAGGCCTTTTTAGTGAATGTTTAAGGAAAGTTGAAATACTGCAAGTTTAATTTTGAATAAGGATTTATTCTGTCAAAATACAAAACAAAAAATTTTAATGAAATTTAATTATAATGAAAAACTTCTTCTCAACCCTAAAAATTGAACTTGTAAGAAATTGTTATGTATGAGTTGTTCAAACTGAAATGATCGACTTGTTCGTCCTCTCAATTTGTTAATTGAAATTCTGTTGATCTATTTTCCTCCTTTGGCCATTTTTGAGTGTCCCTGTGACTGGACATTTGCGGTAAGTATGCTGAGTAGCTGGTCGAAGTGGAGGGTGCTTTGGAATAGGCACAGGTGCAATGTCCTTGATGTTGTTATTTGATTTTGGATATTCTTACTTGTGCGCTGAAAACAGATTATTTACTTCTAATTAAATTTTTTATTAGCATTTCCTCCATTTTCCTCTTGTCACATGGTCGCACCTAACAAAATTTCTGTTTGAACAGAAAAATCTGACTCCCTGACAATGTCATTCGGCCTTGAAGCCCGACGTTATCTTGTGAGTACAGCCAATCACAACAGTGCTCTCCGAGCAATACACTAATTGTTAAATATAGCTCCCCCACATTTGACTTCACATGTATACAAGTGAAGTCTCATGAAGTGATAATAGTGTGTTTCTGCCCTAACAGTCACTTCTATTTTCCCATTCATAAAACTATTAAGCTTGTGAAATTTAAAACATGTGGGTGTGTACTGTAGTAGATACTATGATTCACTTCCTTTTTGTAATTTTTTCAAAATTTATTTCAAATTTGGTGCACTTTATCAGCATTTACAATTTAAAACATATATACTTTGCTTCCCACAAAGTGGTTTCATTCGACTGAATATCATGTTTCATATTGTGAATATTGTCTCTTATTTTCCTATTTTTATTTATCCAAAAGCAATAACAAATCTTTCACAAACAACTTATGAGATTATAGATGTTTACTTAACAGGAGAGAAAAGGCAAGACCTTGACCTATAAACAAACACTTAATTCAGAACTCCGTAGTAATGTTGGTGCATATCATTTTCCATGTTGGTCTTCACAAATAGTTGTACAGATGATTGTGCAGTACCTGACAGGCTCTCACCTTTGTTTAATTGCTCTGTGAAAAGTGTAAAAAAAATTTAGTAACTATTGCAGTAAAAGTCTGACTATTTTTAGGAAGCTAGAAAAAAATTTAGATTTTTAATCATTAATTACAGGGTAATGCAGGATCATTGTTTTGGAGCAGCACTTTTCAAGTCGCATGCGACTTCCTCTGGGTTAAAGGAAATGTACGAAAATCTCAGACTACTTCTTAATGAAGTTGAATATGAAGGACATAATTGGCTACTTTGTGGAGAACTGATGGAAGTATTTAAGTTGTTGCATCAGCAATCATATCACGCTAAAATGCCATGTTTCATATGTGAATGGATAGTAGAGTACCAAGTCAGGATCAAACAAGAAGCAGTAAACATGCAAAATATCCTTGTACTGGGTTCAAACAGTACTGGTTTCAAAAAGTCTGGTGGATTCAATGAAAGTTAAGGTACCTCAACTTTACATTGCATTGGGGTTAAAGAAGCAATTTTAAAAAGTTTTTAGACCAGGATAGTGTTTGTTTTAAATAGCTTTCAGTCAGTATCCAAGGATATCATATTTCAAATATGATATACTTAGATGCAAAACGTAAAGAAGGCATTTTTTGTTTGACCATAGATAAGGAAGTTACTTCAGACGACTAGTTTGAAAGAATGTTGTCCATAGTTGAAAAAGAAGCGTAGATTAGTTCTAAATATGTTGTTAATACCTTTTTAGGAAACAAGGATGCCAGTTACAAAAATAAATTACAAAAATTTTGATGTAAGATGAGCTTGAAGGTTCATTTCTTGCACTCTCACATAGCCCTTTTTTTTTCTCCAAATATTTGTTTCCTTCAGTGAAGAATGCAGCAAACAATTCCACAATGATATAAAAGAGATGAAAGAATATACCAGGGCAGGTGGAATGTAAACATGATGGTAGATTACTGCTTGTCTTTGTAAAGGAAGGCACCAATGAATTACATAAAAAAAAACATAAAATATTCATTTGTAACCAAAAGAATTTAATTTATATTAAAATAAATTTAAAACTAAAAAATGTTCATTTGAGAATTTATATGAAGAAGTCTGAAATCATAAACATTGATTTTTTTTCCCCTTCAGTTGAGTTTTGCTCATTTTTTTTGTAAAAAAAAGTGTGCAAATTGCTATTTGGATAAATTAAATAAAATTTACGAAATAAGAGAAAACATTTTTTTACAATTTGTGGAAAATTTTCCTCCTCTGAAAGAAAACAGATATTTATTTTAATATCATCATAGCAAATTTGATAAAGGTAACATTAGAAAAGAAATCCCATTCTGTAAGTTTAATTTGCAGGCCTATGTAATAGCACATAGCTAATAAATAATAATAAATCATTATTTTTTTTATCTGACTTATTAAATGCTACATTTGTTATAGTGGTTTCTGTAAATTTTTTTATCGTTGATTTTATTTATTCATGAATTTAACTATTCTTTTCTCTCTCTCTCTCTCTCTCTCTCTCTCTCTCTCTCACTCATTTTTAAAAATTTTTAGGCTATTTGTTGACTGGACCTTTTTTGTTTTATTTGGGCTGAAAGTTTTGAAGACGTTAAAATTGAACTAAGTATTATCACTTAGATTTTATGGTTTCTAAATTAAAATTTTTCCAATTTACTGCTGTTTTCCTCATTGGGACATTTGTTTCCTTTCTTTCCCCATCTTTGGTTTAGTATAAAAATGTCATCTCTGTACTCCTGGAATGATAGACCAATTTTATTTGAAAAAAAAAACAAAAAAAAAAAAAAGATTTTTGTTTGAAATTTATTTTGGTTTTTGAAGTACAGAGATGACATTTTTAGATGAAACCAAAGATGGGGAACAAGTTTCCCATCGATAAAAAGGCAGTTGATTAGGTAAAATTTTAATGTACAAATCATGAAGTGTAAATGGCAGTACTTAGTCCAATTTTAATATCAAATTCAAATATGACAAAAAAAAAAAAAAACAGCTTAAAAAAACAGGCAACAAAACAGCCTAAACTCTCAAAATAAGTATTCAGCTCTATTGGAACAGAAAAATATTATTCTAACTAAACTTGTCTTTTAATAAGGTGAAACTTGATTTTCGACATGAGCAACAGTACCCTGGTACAGAAGCAGCAATACATTTATCTGCTAGTCCATTTTCATTATGTGGCATAGGCGTGGTAGATAGGAGTGTTCACATTCTGCAGACTGATAATGAATTCAGCAAGAAAAAGGTAGCCACTACTTTTCTTGTAACTTTGAATTGCTGTATAAACATTGAGTTGCCACTTTGTTAATGCCATGTATATTATTTCAATCATTGTGTAGAGTGGTAAGAGGAGAATTGAGATTTTTTTTTTCTTTAAGTGTTTGAATTTTTTGATTTATAAAGTAAAAACATCAATTTTTTCTATGTACAGTATAGTATATTTTTAATTGTTTTAAAGTTAGAAGTAATAATATTTAATTGTATTAAATGTAGTTTAATTTAAGCAACTGTTACTCCAATTTAAGGCATCAACTTCTTTTTTTAAATTCATAATGCATGTGCATCATGTAAATGGAATTATATCAAATATATATATATATATATTTCCTTCTAATTCAGACTTATGAAAATTAAGTATTAAGTGAAGGTAATGCCTCTATCCAAAGACAAAAGATTGCAAGTTATTTAATTAGTATTGTTTAGTTTCACTGCTTTCTGTCACCTAAGTGTGCTTAACACAGATAAAATAACCTTTTGTTTTCCCATTAAAAATCACAGATTACTATTTACTTTTGTTTTTGTTATATAATTGTTTATGTTATATATATCAGTCTTGTTATTTATTACGCAAAGGATAATAAAAATGGTCAAGGCTAACAAACTATATTATTTTAAGAACTGAATCAAAATTTACATATCAACAATCTTAGCATACATGAATCAGGTCAGACTGATGTTGTCACATATGCAAATTTAAGATTCATCCAAGAACCAATGGTTTAATACAAATTTATTTACCTTTCAAAATATAACCATTTTCAGTAATACAAATTGCAAAACCTGACATACATAGTGCATAATTGCTTCACTGTTAAAAGAATGGATTGTCAAACCAACAGGAATTTGCACATTAGAATGATATTTCTGTTTTATCAAATATATGTTGTCCACTTAAAACATTATTAATCTCCCCCCCCCCCACCATCTTCACATTGTAGCAATTGGCTGTTCCTCCTTGCCTGGCAGCTCACAGCGAGGACTGGTAAATGTGATACTGCAAGTTTGTGGCATGCAGTCCATATGCATGCACGATTGATATAGACAAGGATTGTGGGCTGATGGACTTTAAAAAAGGGTTGATTGTAAGGTTCCAGTTGAAGAGTACCAAGTATCACAGACTCTGCAAATCTTATCTGCTTTTTGTGGAGTGCTGTAATTAAGGTGTTCCAAGAATGGACAGATAGTGGAAGAGCAGTAGACCAGACAAATAGCAGGTGGCCACACCTCATTGATAATTATGGTGAACAGAGGCTGTTCTGCCTTTTGTGAGCTGGTAGACAGAAAACCGTGGAGTGGCTCATCATGGATTTCAAGTAGGGAATGACCAGTGGTGTTTCCAAGACTACAATCTATGTAACAGTGAAGTAGCAATGACAGCAGTTACTGAATAAGTAGTAAGAACATACCACAAAAGTGCTAAGTAAAGAACCTGCATGACTGCTAAATACAATTGATGATTGTATTCATGATTTATTAAAAAATTCCTCTGACGTGGTAGTTGCAAAATGTTCTTGTTTATACTCCATTTGAGTCAGAGTATAAACAAAAAAATTTTTTCATGGCACAGAACATTTGTTTTGTGCCCTGAACTAATCATATTTCTCTTCTCTGTACCCCCTTTCTTCAAGATATTTGGAATACTATAAACCTGTTTGTACTATTCTAGATTTTGCCAGTTGATTGCCTTATACAATGGGATAATTACTTTTTTTGTTCCTTCTGACAAGATATGTGTATGTTTGCAAAATCCCATGATTTTATTTAGCAACTGATTTACACTGTTCCATGAACTTCATGTTGGACTATGCAATTACCTCTAGGTTTTCATCCTTAACTTCCTGAGTTTAATGCTTCCCAAATAGTATGCTATTCCAGGATTGATGCTACCCATTCAGTACTTGCATTTATTGATGTAAAATCTCAATTGCCATTTTCCTAGTTAGTGTTATTAGTGCCAAATGATGCAAGAAGCAAGCTTATGCAGCATCAGCAAAAAAAAAAAAAAAGAAAGAAAGAAGGAAACTTTCCACATCACCTGTGCATCTATTCTAAGAATTTGCCTAGTTTTTTCTTAAAATTATTTAAACTACCCACCTCCAATACATCAGATGGAAGTTCAGCCAGCAACGACTTGCTAGCTGAAGGAAAATTTCCACACATCTATCTTGTAACTATCCAACCCTTGCTCAGACAACATACATGGTGGGACAACCCAGTGATGCTGCTGGCTTTTCAAATTAGTATCACTGAGTCTAATGCTTATACCTTGGTTTTAGGGTCACGGCCCCGGGTGCCAAGCGAATTCGAGGTCAAGCGTTCAAAGTGCGAATATATAGTGATCTTTCCCAGTGATAAAAGTTCATTTTAAGTTATATCGTTTTTTTACTGGAAGTTCATATATAATTCAGTTCTATACTTGATAAATCACAAGTAAGAACAAGGAAGGAAACTCACCTTTCTTTTTCATTACATATATTTACTCTATTTTACTAACCAACTAACTTATCTAACCGCTTGGCCTCCTTGCGGCACTGCTCCTGCCTCCCCGTGGCGGGGCCGGAAACTTGGGAGGGAAAGTCAACCTCCCAGGGCAAAAAGGAGCCTAACATGGACTACGACAATTACCCAGAGCTTGAGCAGCCTAGGCGCTCATCCAGTACCATCAACAATGCTGATCATGAAATTTCTCACGATGTAACAAAGTCTAAACGACTGCGTACAGACACAGACCAACAGGAATGCCCATCATTCCTTATCTTACATAGTCTGTCGGACAAATCTATGAGCACTCTCTCACCATTTCTTATACAAAAATGTTTGGAAAATGTGGCGGGCTCTCCCAAAATGGTGAGAAGACTAAGATCTGGAGACCTCTTGGTAGAAACAGTGAGTCGTGCACATTCTGAGAGACTGTTGAAACTATCAATATTTGGCGGACTACCCATTCAAGTTACCCCTCATGCAACACTAAATACTTCCAAGGGAGTAATTGCAGAGTGGGATCTGATAAATGTAACAGAAGATGAACTGGCCCAAGAACTCAAACATCAGAAAGTGATACAAGCCAAACGCATCATGATCAGGAAAGATGGAGAACTTGTTCCCACCCGCAACATCATCCTGACATTCGGAACACCTATCTTGCCATCCAGTGTCAAAGCCGGCTATCTCAACTGCCGAGTACGACCCTTTATCCCGAATCCTATAAGATGCTATAAGTGCCAAAAATTTGGTCACGCACAAATGGCTTGTCGAGGAGATCCAGTCTGCCCAAACTGTGGGTCGAAAGAACATTCGCACACAGACTGTGACGCCAAAACACCGCACTGTCTGAACTGCAAAGGCGTGCATCCAGCCTACTCCAAGTCATGCGATCTATGGAAAACTGAAAAAAAAATCCAAAAGTACAGGGTAGAACGAAAAGTCACATACCAAGAGGCAAGAAAACAAATTATGCTTAACGCACCTAAGAACACATATGCAGCAGCAATGCAAAAATACCAAACAACAGCAACACAAACTGAAGTATCAGTTCCCCCAACCATGTCGATTGCAGATTGGGCCCGATCTATACTGTCACCATCAGTGAAACAGACCCCAAAAGAACAAAAGGTAGTAGATAGAGCCAACAACACCCCTGTCACAGTCCCACCAGCAACCCCACATAGACCATCAGATATTTCAAAGTCAAAAACGGACTCAGCTACAAATAGGAAGACAAACAATATCACTTCAGAAAATATGGACACTGATAACAACACTGACCCAAATGAACCTATCCTAGATCTTCATGCAGAAGATGTCTTGGATACCGGACGCCCAACCTTTCCAAGAAAAGAGAAAATGAAACTCGATCGCCACAAACAGCCTGGGAATAAAAAAGACTCAGAATCTTCCTCAAGTAACAAAACCAAATAATGCACCAAATCATACAGTGGAACTGTAGAGGAATTCGCAGTAACATTGATGATATTCACGAGTTAATTGATCGTTACCATCCCGTAGGCATTTGCCTACAAGAGACAAATTTAACATGTCATGTATCACTCTCAGTTAAGAATTATTCACTCTTTAGAAAAGACAGAACTGCTACAAATAATTCTCACGGAGGGGGTAGCCATACTCATAGACTCACGAGTACCTTGCAGATTAATTCCTTTACAAACCTCCATCGAAGCTGTTGCAACACGTATTGTGATTGGTATTACTTTCACAATTGTTTCTATCTACCTTTCGCCCAATCACTCCTATACCATCCATGAACTGGAAGATCTTATTCAGCAGTTGCCAACCCCTATCTGTTTATTGGGTGACTTCAATGGACACCATCCATTGTGGGGTTCTCCCAATGCAGATAGACGAGGACAACTTATCGAACAGCTTGCTGACAGACAAAATCTGACTATACTAAATACTGGCTTGCCAACTTACATCCATCTCTCTACGGGTAAAACTTCTGCAATAGACCTTTCAATATGCTCTCCGATCCTCTTCCCTAGTATTGAGTGGACGGCCCTCGACAACCCGCTAAATAGTGATCACTTTCCGCTAATATGCATGATTCAAACAGGACATTCCATAATTTCCCAAAACTATGTAAAATGGAAATTTCACAGAGCAGATTGGACAAAATTCACTTCCCGAGTGTCCTTTGATGAACAGATAATCGAAACCTGTCCTATTGACAGAGCTACTGACCACATCACGAGACAAATACTGGCTGCTGCACGCACTGCGATTCCACAATCACAGTCAACAACCCATAGAACCATAAACTACTGGTGGAACGAAGAGTGCAAAGGTGCAAAAAAAGAAAAAAACCGAGCATGGAATCTGTTTCGAAAATATCCCACCACCGCCAATCTTATAAACTACAAGAGACTCAGAGCAAAGGCCCGTCACATTAGGAAGAAAGCCAAAAGAGAATCTTGGATTCGATTTGCGAGCTCGATTAATAAAAATACTGATTCAAGAATAATATGGCGGAAAATAAAACAACTAAGTGACAAAGTTCCCCGATTATCCTCCCCAATTCTCAACTGGAATGGACAGGATCTTTCTTCTCCTACAGATATAGCGAATGCCCTAGGGACTGTTTTTTCACAGTTATCTGCCTCAACAGCATATGATCTATCATTCCAGAAGATCAAAGTATTAGCTGAAAAGTCCAAACTGAACTTCAGACCCACGAGTAAATGTACTTTACCTTATAATCAGCCGCTTACAATGCTTGAACTTCAAGAAGCCATATCTAGCTCAAAACACAGTGCTTCAGGCCCCGACGGAATATACTACATAATGCTCCAACACTTAAATAAAGAATCGGTCTCTTCACTGCTCACTTTTTTCAATCGCATCTTTCTTGAACACTGTTTCCCCAGTTCCTGGCACCACTCCTATATAATAGCAATTCCGAAACCAGGAAAAGATCATTCCATTCCTGAAAACTATAGACCTATTTCTCTCACCAGCTGCTTAAGCAAAACCCTAGAAAAAATAATTCACCGTCGACTTACTTGGTTTCTCGACTCTAAAAATATAATTTCTGACAATCAATTTGGATTCAGGAAAAATCGATCAGCCCTGGATCTCATGGTCAAAGTGGAAACAAACATCAGGAATGCATTCATTCGAAATGAGCATCTCGTCATGGTATGCCTTGATGTAGAAAAAGCCTTCGACACCACATGGCGTTTTGGTATCCTAAGAGATCTGCATTCCCTTGACCTGAGAGGCCACTTACCGTACTTCATATTGAATTTCCTTCAGCACAGATCTTTTCAAGTCCGATACCGACAAGTTCTCTCTCAAACATATGTACAAGAAGAAGGGGTCCCACAAGGCTCTGTGCTCAGTGCCACCTTATTCGCAATAAGAATAAACCATATTACTAAATATATGCCCAGCACTGTGAATTCATACCTCTATGCCGATGATCTCACTTTTTCTTGTAGTTCTCAAAACATGACTTTCATTGAGCGGCAGCTCCAAATTTCAATTAATAATATTCAGTTATGGATGGCACAGAATGGGTATCGACTCTCTTGTTCAAAATCTAAAGTAGTTCACTTTTGTAACAAAAGGAAGATGCATCCAGATCCAGAAGTACACTTAACAAATCAGCCTATCTCAGTTGTGAGCAACATTCGTCTGCTTGGTCTGACTTTTGATAGTAAGTTGAACTTCATAGAGCACGTTAAACATCTAAAGACGTCTTGCCTGGAAAAAATGAACATACTCAGAGTCATTTCTTCTACATCATGGGGTGCAGATCGGTACACGTTACTGCATTTGTATAGAGCCCTAATCAGATCTCGCCTTGATTACGGTGCCCCGGTGTATGATTCTGCTAGGGAAAGCGTGCTAGCGCGACTTGCACCAATTCAACACTCTGCCCTGAGGATTTCTATAGGCGCTTATAGAACTTCACCAGTTCAAAGTCTTTATATTGATGCTCATGAACTTCCTCTAACCCTCAGGAGAAAGATGTTAATTCTTAACTATACAACTAAAATCCAAAGTTTACCTACCCATCCCATTAGGCCAATACTTAACGACCCACAATTCACAACATTCTATAGAAATAAACCTAGAGCAATTCAGCCTTTTGCTCTCAGAGCTCAAGCATTATCAGAAACTTGGAATATAGAGCCCGATAAAGTTCTTCAAGATTTAAGCAGTACGGATCCCCCATGGAGGTCTATTAAACCACTCTGTGACAATTATTTTCTAAACTGGGGAAAACACTCTCTTGCAAATGTTAATATACAACAACTCCATATAGCCCATACACAAAATTATCTGCATTTTTCAAAAATATATACTGACGGATCAAAATCTGAGAGTGGAGTGGGTGCTTCAGCCATTTTCCCTCATAAAACCTTCTCCGTACCACTTCCCAATGAATGCAGCAGCTATACAGCTGAATTATACGCCATCAAACTTGCAGTGGAAAATATCCTCCATCTGGCCATCCATAAAAGCATGATATATACGGACTCCCAGAGTGCGATTATAGCTTTACAGAACAATTCTTCTAAAACACATCCTTTAATAAAGCTCATAAAATCGAAACTGATGCATCTTCAAGAACTACAACGAGTGGCCATTTTCTGTTGGATCCCAGGCCATGCTGGGATACAAGGAAACGAATGTGCAGACTATGCCGCCAAACACCCATCCGACAGAGAATTATCACAGCATGACGTTCCATATATTGACTACAAAAGTAACATTCGAAGAATGTGTAAAGAACAATGGAGAATTCAATGGCAAGCCCAAATGCACAATAAACTCCGCCAAATAAAACCTGAACCGCAACCGTGGACCTCCAGTTTCCGTATAAACAGGAGAGAGGAAGTAATCTTAACCAGAGCGCGAATTGGCCACAGTCATCTTACTCACCTTTATCTCCTCACAGGTAATGATCCTCCACAATGCACACAGTGCAACTGTCCACTCACAATGAAGCATATTCTTATTGAGTGTACATTATACACCACTGCCCGCCAAGTCTCTTTTAGCTTTCTGCCAAACCTTAAAGAACCTTTGACACTCTCCCACATCATAGGTAACGACGCTAATCTGCTGGAGTTCTTTCACTTTATAAAAAAGATCGAATTATATGATCATTTTTGAGTAATACCATCAAAATCACCATGCATATGTAACATTCATAACGGTGATAGGTGCAATATGGCCTAAGTAGCCCTTGCACCAAAAAACCACAACAACAACAACAATCTAGGGTCACATCATTTGAATCCAGCATATACAGCCATGTGCCATAACCCAAGGAAACTTGAAAAAGGACATCCTGGTGGGTGAGGGCCTAGCTCTATTACACCACTTTGCCCTTGCTTCATCTAGTCAGGAGGACCTAGACTAACTTCTGAAATCAACTAAGATCAATTTGCATGTGGTTTTTAATATTAGTATCAACAGTATTTCCATAGATGTCATTCCTTTTGGTCCTGGAACAGGGACCAAAAGGAAGGAAATCTATTCCTGTGTTTCTGCCAAGTATTGACTTTCTGTCAAGATTTGGCAGAAATGCAGGTATGATGTTTCAAGTAAACTTGGCATCCTACTCATGTGCATAGTACTGCTGGTCTGCGAGTGGGTGTCCTTCCATAAGGTTTCATGGTGGGTGAGGTATTTAGGACCTCTGAGACTTCTTTTTTACTTTAATGAGTAATTCAAACCCTTCTTATAGGGACCCCCAGTAAGGTCGCTACCTAACCACTAAAATGATATCAGCAATGCTGCAGCAAAGAGACTCAGAACTGAGGACATTCTATCATTAACTCCAGTATTCCTCTTCATCCATTCTACAAATTCTACAGGAAATTGGGAAAATGTCAGCCTTTTTCATTCAGAAAGAATTGTTAGGATTGGCAGGCTCAGGCTCCCTGGAATCAGTAAAAAGATTGCATTCTGGAGATATTTTAGTGGAACCATCATGTTCCAAGCATGCAGAGAAATTCCTAAAAGCTAATTCAATAGAGGGACTACCCATCACTGTTACCCCCCATGAAACACTTAATTCATCACATCTTATAATAACAGAGTGTTACTTTCTTCACATCTTTGAGAAAGAGACCTTTGCTGAACTAAAAAATCAAGTTGTGACAGCTGTGACAAAGTGATTATCAGTGTGTAAGGATGAGAATCTCATTCCTATCCAAGTTGCCATCTTTCCATTTAATGGCCTCTAAGTTCCATCAAAAAGGATGGCTACTTAAATTGTCCAGTAAGGATTTATGTTTAAAATTCAGCTGTTTTAAGTGCCAAAAGTATGGTCACTTTGCAAGGCAAGTAGTCTATTGTGGTGTCAAAGACCACAAGAACAAGGAGTGTTCAGCTTTGAAGCCAGTTTGTACAAATTGCCAAGGAGAGTATGTATTCTGTATACTAGTGAGAATGCCAGCAGTGGAAGGAAGAGAAAAAATTTTGAAACAGAAAATAGCTGAACATTTCCTTATCAAGAGGCTAGCCAGTAAACAGGCTGTCATACTCTTGGAAGGTTTCTGGGAAGTGTACCTTTGGGGCGCAAACAGAAATGCTCATACCACCCTCAGAGTTATTTCATTTCTGGCACATCATATATTGAGTTTGGTAAAACTAACTAAAATATCAAATACTGCATGTGAGCAGCAAGGAACAGCCACAAAAACTGCACCCTTCTGAATTGCAAGAATAAATGGACCTAGAGGTGGCGGAGGTAAACAGAAGAGTCAGTGAGGAAAAAATGGACACTGGACAACATCCATACTTTCTCAAAAAGGATAAAACCAAGTCTGAGAAAAGCAAGCCATAAGTCCACAGACAGATCCAAAAAATCTAAATAATGGCCACATTGAAACTCTTATGGTAGAATTGCTGTGGTTTCCAACAAACTAGTGATCACATTAAGACCCTCCTATCTAAGCATGAGCCAATTTACTTTTGTTTACAGGAGATGTATTTAAAGGCATATAAGACCCTTATTGTGTAGCTGTACAGTTATCTGGAAGGACAGAACTGTAGTGGTCGTGCCAATGGAAGGGTTGTCATCCTTGTGGATAACCATACCCTTTTCAACCTACACCAGTTATGACCAAGTTAGAAGTGGAACAACTTGGATTACAGTTGGGTTCCTCTTAAATATTTGCTCTATTTATTTGCTACCTGGGAACAAAATGTTCCAGGTAGACCTTGATGATCTTGTTAAGCAATTGCCTCTCCGTTTTGTACTATTAGAGAATTTTTTAATGTACATAATACTCTGTGGGATATCAGTGGGAATGATTAGATTATCAAGCATATGCTCGAATTATGCTTGATAATCTGACCCCTTCAGTGTAATGACCTGCCCTTCTAAATGTGGACTCAGATACCTTCTTCCGCATGCCTATCCATACATTTACTGCCATTGATTTTTCTGTCTGCTGTTCATCATTCCTCACTGTCGGCATATGAGTGGTGGTGGAAAAAAAATCTGTATGGAAATAATCACTTTCCTGTGATATCCTTTGTAAGCAATGAGAGACCATATCATCCATCAAGGATATCATGGTGGAAGATTTATCAGGTGAATGGAACACCTTTCAACATCTGGCAACATTCAATGCTACCACAGTCAGTGAGGAGCAAATCAATGAAACAGTGAAATAGTCAGAGAGAATATTATCCAAGCTGCAGTTTCAATTCCAAATCTGTGTGGAAGTAATCACATAATCACTAAAATTATCTAAGTAATCATTAAGTGATCACTGAAATATAACTTTAAAAAGTTCGAAAGTTTGGAAAATTACCAGAATACAAAGGGATGTAGAGTGCACAAGTGCTGTACACAAACTGAATCACCGACAATAAAATGGCGCCCGATGCAATTCTCGGACCCTCTGCTGAGCGTGTCATGCGCAAAAATGTCGAACATAACGAACATGAATATAATTGGAAACCACTGTATTAGCGGAACACTGAGAAGCAGAACGCCGTAAAGCAAGGGCCCTACTGTACTGTACATTTATGCATCTCTCAATGGATAAATGTATTGTCTTTTTATAGTTTTTAAATAAAGGCTCTACAGTGATGGTTTTTTATTTATTTTCATCAACACTACCTATATCATTAAATTTTCCATTTATTTGTGTTCTAAGTTTTTTTTCTTTCCTTTTAGGGCTATTTTTTGCTTCAATTCTGGATTATTTTATATATATATAAGTTTGTATGGATATATTGAATAAAGTATGCATAAATCAATATATTAATACAAACTTATATATACTCTTGCATCCTTTAATGTTGTTTTGTGCTTTTAGGTGCATGATCTGTGATACCTGACTTATTAACCTTTCATTAACTGAAACTATTTCGTCAACTGAAAAACCCTTTCTCATCCACTGTAACATTTAATATATATATTAAATTATTGTGATTATGATTATTGTGAGAAATAGTTAAGTGAAGGGAAACAGAAAGGTAATAAAGAGTGTGCATAATTAGTTTAGAGATAGCAGGAAGTGAAATAGAAAAGTAATAGGGGTGGAGTAAAAATAAAAAATATTGGTAATTAAAAAATATATATCATTTTCAATAGCAAAAATTAGCTCTACAAATATTCTTGAAATTTATTTTTTGGATTAATGCAAACCTATTTTTATAAATATTTTATAAAAATTAATAATTATTTTTATACAATTATACTATATTTTAAGCTTTATTCATACTTGAATTACTTATAATTTTGTTTTTTGCTGTAGAGTAAGTGTTTTGGTTTTTTTTTTTTTTGATTTTTTTGTTTAAGAATGTTGTTTTGAGAAGTGAATATTATTAAAATATATGTATTTTTACAACCAGATATTCGAGCTTCTAGAAGGATATGATCTGCACAGAGTAACTTTTCCAAGACAAGTAACCGAAGATTATTGTGAGAAAAAAAATCCAGAAAGTTAGTAATGTTTTCCTTCTATAAGTTTGTTATCCATTATGATCATATATTGAATTCATTCAAGACTTAAAGTT
The DNA here is from genome assembly GCF_048544385.1 of Mastigoproctus giganteus. Taxonomy (NCBI): domain Eukaryota; kingdom Metazoa; phylum Arthropoda; class Arachnida; order Uropygi; family Thelyphonidae; genus Mastigoproctus; species Mastigoproctus giganteus. Next base: position 158,353,249 of record NC_143581.1, on the reverse strand, counting down.
ACTGTAGTTATTATTAGTAAGTAAAGGTAAGTTGATTTAAAAAAAAAAAAAAAAAAAGACAAGGTTAGTTACTGATATAAAGAATCATTCCTACGATGAGGGAAGGGGAACTTGAGTAAATTTAAATAATGGGAATACCTTTTTTTTTTTCATTCACAGGTGGCAATGCAAGAAAATTCTCTTTCAGCCAAAGAATCATTCACACTTGGAACAAATCAATATCCAATCTTAAAATAAAATTTGGACGAAACATTGGCAGATGGCTACATGAAACTTTTTTTTTAAGGCTTTAATCAGTAACTAACCTTGTTCTTTCTCTCTCTCTCTCTCTCTCTCTCTCTCTCTCTCTCTCTCTCTCTCTCTCTCTCTCTCTCTCTCTCTCTCTCTTAATCCCAAACATGAAATGCATAAGAATCAGTAATACTTAGTACTGTATATGGGTTGGGTCTGTGTTACTTCATTGCAAGACAGTTTGTTATATAACACTGCGGTGCATGACAATTCAGGCGCCTCCGTAGCCAGGTGGGTAGGAGCAGCACTGCGTAGCACACACTTCAATTCAGTGCATGACAGTTCTGTGTATGTGAGAATTCACTGCATAACAGTTCAATTTGTGAGATGACTTGGTGAATGACATTTTGCTGTATGTGACTTTATGAAACACAATTGGTGGCAACAATTCAGTGAGTACAAAAAGTTGATGTATATGTGACAATTTGGTGTATGTGCAACAATTCAGCATGTGAAAATTCTGTGTATCATAAAGATCAGAAATTAACAAAATCAATGAAGAATAAAAGATTTACAAAACAAGAGAAATTTTGGCAACTTAGAAAGGATGAATGCAGAAATTTAGAAAAAAGAAAATTATATATTTGTTATCCATTTATTTTATATAAAAGGATTCACACTGATCCTTCACATGGACAGGTTGGAAAGTGAGTATGTGCATATTTCAGCATGACTCTGTCCATATCGTAACACCTTTAATCCAGATAAGATTATTTATTAATTTTTTTTAACATACCTATTCAATTGAATTCTATGCTTTTCCAGGAGTGAACTGGTCGAGGGTTGGAAAGCTTGAAGAAAATTACCTCATGACCTTAGTTGTTTGGTGAAAAAATAAACATCTGTTTTAACTACTGTCCTCCATACTAACTAAGTGTCTTTTGGCATTCGATCCTTTAGCCAGGAACATCAAGAACTGCTGCAGGCCCTGGTGAAAATGCCTTGCTAGCCAGAGTGCTTTTCCATGTAGGGGACTCGACTCCAATTCCAATCCCTACACAATCTTGAAGGAAGCTTACCTGCCTACCCTTAACCCATCTATGGTACTAGTCTACTGTTAACTTCTTTTAATAAAAACTAAAGTGACTTCCAAACATCAGACCATATGCAATACCCAGCCAACATCCAATGTGTATTTCATAAAAAATACAACTTACAGAAGTGAAAAGTAAAGTGAGAACAAGGTTCTCTTCTATCTCAATCTTTAATCTGTCTGTGGCACTTTTTTAATAAGATTTTCTAATTTAACTGTAATGTGCCTTAAAATGAAGATGCATTTTTTTCAAAAATGCATCTTCATTTTTTAATGAAACTTCATTTAAAATATAAAATATCAAGAATGATATTGTGATCACTAAATTCACCATTTACTGCATGGCATGTTAAAAGTTGCAAAAATTTTCTGTCTTGCTTTGCCATACATTGAATTCTCCCAGAGAATTCACCAAGTTGTTGTATTCACTGAATTGTCATAGCCACCTACTGTCTTTCACCAAATTGTCTCATGCACTGAACTGTCATATAATGAACTATCTTGCAACAAATTGACATGATCCCATATGAGTTGAAGGTTGAGAAGGCAGAAGATAGAGAAGGTTGTTAATATACAAGAGGAAAAGTGTGGGAGAAAGAGCTAACGTTGGAGAACACCAGCATTAGCAGAGAAATTTTTGCTTTAGTTGTCATTAGCATTAGTAGAGGCATATGATGCAAGAAAGCAAGCTTATGCAGCATCAGCCAAAAAAAAAAAAAAAAAACCCTTCCACTTCACCCCTACATTCGTTCAAAATACCTGTCCAGCTGAGCCTTAAATTTATTTAGGCTATCAACTTCCACAACAAGGGATGGAAGTCCATTCCACCAACCAACCGCCCGCTGGCTAAAGGCAAATTTCTGCACATCTATCCTACATCTGTCTTTCCTCAATTTGAATTTATGCCCCCTCAGGTGATTATTCTGAGCAAGAAGCAGTATCCCATTGGCATTGAGCATGCTCATACCATTCAAGGCTTTATACACCTCAATCAGATCACCTCGCAGGTGCCGAGTCTCCAGACACTGTAATTTGCAAAACTTCAGCATTTCTTCATAAGAGCAACCATTCGTTCCATTCACTAACCTTGTTGCCCTTCTCTGTACTCATTCCAGCAGCTCTACATCCTTCTTGAAATGAGGCCTCCAGACCTGTATACAGTACTCAAGGTGCGGCCTGACCATTGCCTTATACAAGGGAATAATCACCTCTATATCCCTGCTAGTAAAATTCCTATATATCATTGATAAGACACCATGAGCTACTCTTGCAGCCCATCTGCACTGCTCAGAGAACTTCATATCTGCCTGCACAATTACCCCCAGGTCCTTTTCATTCTCTACCACTGTCAGTGTAGTAACACAGTGTTGATACATTGCTCTGGGGTTGCTGTTTCCATTATGTAGTACTTTACATTTGTCAATGTTAAACTTCATTTGCAACCTCTCAGCCCATCTGCTCAACCTTTCCAGAGCCTGTTGCAGCAGCATAGCATCAGTATCATCCTTAACAACCTGCCAATCTTTGTATCGCCTGCAGACTTGGACATTAAGCTTGATATACCATCATCAATATCATTTATAAATACAGAAAACAACAATGGACCCGACACTGAACCCTGAGGGACTCCACTAATAACATTAGTCCACGATGAGCAGTGTCCATTAATTACCACTCTGTCTTCTGCCACTCAACCATCCCTTTATCCATAGCAACAATTTGCCACCAATGCCATACTGCTCCAATTTGTGCAGCAGTCTTCCATGTGCAACAGTATCAAAAGCCTTTCTAAGATCGAAATATATAATATTAAAGTTATTCCCTGCATCCAATTCTTTTGTGACTACATCATTGTATCCAATCAAATTGGTCAGGCAAGACCTTCCCTTAACAAAACCATGCTGTGTCTGAGCTATAACTGAATTCTTGTCAAGATGATCCTGTAGTGCTTCTTTAACCAGTGCTTCCATTAATTTTCCTGGAACAGAAGTTAAACTCACAGGTCTATAATTACTTGTGTCAGCCTGTGATCCTCCTTTGTGAATTCGGGTTACATTTGCACATCTCCAGTCTATGGGTACCTCCCCTGAGTCCAAGGAAGCTCTCATAATTATGGCTAACGGATTGCTTACTTCCTTTGCTGCCTCCTTTAATATAACTGGATAGATCCCATCCACCTCAGGTGCCTTTCCTGTATTTATCTTCAACAATTTCTCCTCCACTTTACTCTCAATTATTGCAAGATCATCTAGCTCACTGCCAGTATTTACTTCATCTATGGCATTCCCCTTCCTGAATATCCCCTCATGTGTGAATGTAGATGCAAAATATTGATTTAGTTTGTTAGCTACCTGAGCAGGATCATGAACAGTTGAACCATCGATATCAAGCGGACCAATCTGATTCATCCCCTTCCTTCCAGAGTTTACATAAGTAAAGAACTCCTTGCTGTTTTTCTTTGCATCCCTTGCCAAAGATTTCTCGTAATCTGCCTTCGCCTGCCTAACCTCCTTTGTAACTTGGTTACAGAACAACTTGTATCTATCATAGGCTTCTGTGTCACATGTTAATTTATATGTATCCCATGCATTTTTCTTCTCTGCCATATGTCTCATTAGTTCATCTGACATCCATTTAGGCCTGAACCTTGAACAATATTTCTTAGTTGGTATGTAAAGCCTATTAGCTTCCAAGATGAGTTCTTTGAATGCTTCCCATTTTGAGTTTGCTGTTGGTAACATCATCAGTTGGTCCCACTGTATAGACTTTAAGTACTGTCTCAGACCATCGTAGTCGCCTTTACGAAAGCAATAACACTTCCCTTTACCCCTGATGGTAGTTACCTCATTGAGTAAATCACACTTCAGCACACTGTGATCACTGCCATCTAGTGGTTCCCGTATCTGCAGATTCTTAATGCATGAAGAATCACTACTGATAATCAAATCAAGAGTATTGCTCCTTCTAGTTGACTCCCGGATATGTTGATTTAGAAAACAATCATCCAATAAATCCACAAAAGACTTGCTAGTGTGTGAGTGACTAACCCACAAATTCCAGTCAATATCTGGGAAATTAAAATCTTCCATTATAAGACTCTCTGATTTACTGGCCCACTCTATTTCCCTGTACAGTTTCTTATTATACTCATCAGAGTCATTAGGCCTATAGCACACTCCTACTCTCAATTTTGATCTCCCAGTGCTTATGTCACACCAAACTGACTCGACACTGCACTGTCCAGCGATGTCGACTGGCTTCACTTCATTGGATTTTATGTGTTTCTTAACTAATAGCATAACCCCTTCTCCCTTCCTATCCTGTCTATCCTTTCTGTAGACGTTGTACTCCCCAAATTCCAGTTCTGCATTACTTATATCTGTGTGACACTACGTCTCTGATATCCCAACAATATCCGCCTTTGATTCGTTGAGCAATACCTCAAATTCATCAAATTTATTTATCAAACTCCTAACATTGGTGTACACGCAAGTATACATGCACCTGTTCTTTTTCTTAGCTACCCTAACAGAACCCATGTGTTTACTTGTACCCCAATGATTCCCAGCAGTCTCTGAAATATCCCGCATCTTATTTTCCAGGCTGCTGCTCATTCCAATAGAAGCAGTGCAAGAATCACTTTCACCTCTGCCAGTGGCTACTGTTAATCTATTAGTCCTTGTATCCCCCCAATCTAGCAGTTTTCCGACCCACCTAACACTGCCTCGATAGCATCAGCAAACACTCTTTCTATTTAAGTGTATCCCATCCCTGTAGAAGCAGTCTCTCCTGTTAACAAGCACAGCCAGGCTGAAAAAAATTCTACCCCTTGAGCCTTGCACAACCTTTCCAGGACCGAATTGATCGACAGGGCTCTCATCATATAAACCCCCTCCTATCGTGTCTGGGCAGAATTGCAGACACTTTCAAATTCAACCCTAATTCACGGTTTTTTTTTCAACAGTGACCTGTACTTGTTAAGTAATTCCACCGGTCTCCTACTCTTAATATCATTAGTGCCAATGAATACAACTTTCACATGTTCTTCCAGCGCAACAACTTGCCTGAAATGATGGCTCTAAATGTATACAGTATTCAAGATGTATACAATATTCAAGATGTGGCCTCGCAAAGCTTTATGTGGGTAAATGGAATTATTATATCTTTATGGCTACTAGCAAGATTTCTGTATATCATAGATAAAATACTAGTGCTATTCTAGCAGCTTGTTTATACCCTCAAGAGAATTAATTTTGGATTGTGCAATATCTCCTAAATATTTTCTTTTATCAAAAATCCTAAGTTTGTTGTTTTTTAAGTAATAAGACAACCTTTTTAATATTTCCTTATATTTCGCAATTCTGTATTTTAACTTCTATTTTTCAGCCAATGGAATAATTTTTCTAAGTCTTGTTGAAGTAGCACACCTTCATTATTGTCATTTACCAACCTTTGTATCAGAAAAATTTTACAACCTGTTGTACCTTCATAATGTCATTAACATAAATTAAAAAGTACAAGTGATATTGTACTAAACCCCATGAAACCTACCTTGAGACCCTGATTTTCTTATTGGTGGCTGTTTATAACTATCCTCTGTACTTTCCTATCATTTAATTAACTTTTTATCTGTGGTAATATGTTCCCACCAGTGGCACTTCATTTCAATTTTAACAAAAGATATTCTTGTGGGATGGTTCAAATGCCAGAATCTAAATATGCTTTATGTAAAAATTATTTTTTGCATCAGCTTCCTTTTTGATGGCTTCATCATAGCTTATGAGAACAGTTTAGTAATTTTTTACATTTAGCTAGAGGTTTATTTTTCTCCAACCTGCCCATGCTTTGTTTCTTGTATAATTCCATTTCTGTCCAGATGAACAACACAGTACGTCCATAATCACAAATTCCATAACTTTATCTGCAACAGAGATTGAATTTATGGGCTTGTGATTATACCTCAGGGTAATCAGGATGATCACAGATTTGTGATTACCCCCACCTTTCAAAAATTGTAGGGACATTGCACATCTCCAATCTGTTTAGACTTCACCTGAGATGCATAACACATACTAATAGATAGGAACTTGGCAATCTGCTCTGCTATTTCGTTTAGTATCATAGTATAATTCCCCTCAGCTCATTGTGCCTTTTTCACATTCATTTGGTGATTGCGGAGTCATCTAGATTCTGATACATGTTTATCTGGGCCAGTAATATTTCTTGCATCATATGCTTCAACTAATGCTAATTAGCATTAGCATTAGTTGAGGCATATGATGCAAGAAAGCAAGCTTATAGAGCATCAGCCATAAAAAACCCTTCCCATTTCACCCATCCGGTCATTCAAAATGTTTCTCTAGTTCAGCCTTAAATTTATTTAAGTTATCAACTTCCACAACAACAGATGGAAGTCTGTTCCAGCAATCAACTACCCGCTGGCTAAAGGCAAACTTCTGCGCATTTATTCTACAATTGTTTTTTCCTCAGTTTGAATCCATGACCCCTTGGGTTCTTAATCTGAGCAAACAGAAGTATCGCATCAGCATTGAGCCTGCTCAAACCATTCAAGGCCTTATACACCTCAATCAGATCACTTTGCAGGTGCCTGGTCTCCAGATACTGCAACTTGCAGAATTTAAGCCTCTCTTGGTAAGAGAACCACTTTGTTCCTCTCACCAATCTTGTTGCCCTTCTCTGTATTCATTCTAGCAATTCTATGTCCTTCCTAAAATAGGCGCCTCCGTAGCCAGGTGGGCAGGAGCAGTGAGTAGCATACGCTTCTTGATTAGACCGGGGTTCGAGCCCGTCACCACCAAATACGGATGATGCGGAAAGGTCAGGGAATGACCACCGTATATCCCGGTGCAATATGGCCCTATATGCTCCTAAAAACCAAATAACAACAACAACAACTACCTACCTAAAATGAGGCCTCCAGACCTATATGCAGTACTCAAGGTGCGGCCTGACCATTGCCTTATACAAAGATATAATCACCATCTTGTCTCTCATAGCAAAATTCTCATATATCATTGACAAAACTCCATGACCTGCTCTGGCAGCCTGTCTGCACTGCTCAGAGAGCTTTATATCCAACTGCACAATTACCCCCTGGTCTTTTTCATTCTCCACCTACCTGAGTATAGTACTACACAGTTGGAATGTTTTTCTTGTGTTACTGCTACTCATTCACAGTACTTTGCATTTGTCAATATTAAACTTCAGTTGCCACTTCTCAGCCCATCTGCCTAACTTTTCTAGATCCTGTTGCAGTGGCATACTCTCTTTACTATCATTAATAACCCTGCCAACCTTTGTATCATCTGCAAATTTGGACATTAAGCCTGATATACCTTCATCGATATTATTATTAATTAATTCACAAAACAACAATGGGCCCAGCACTGATCCTGGGGGGCTCCACTAATAACATTAGTCCACGTAGAGCAGTGTCCATTTATTACCACTCTCTGCCATCTCCCACTCACCCATCCCTTTGTCCATTGCAGTAACTTGCCCTTATTGCCATACCACTGCAATTTGTACAGCAGTCTTCCATGTGCAACAGTATCAAAAGCATTCCTGAAATCCGAGTATATGATATCAAAATTATTTTTTGCATCCAGTTTCTTTGTGGCCACATCATAGTATTCAATCAAATTGGTGAGACAAAACTTCCCCTTAACAAACCTATGCTGTGTCTGAACTATTACTGATGTCTTGTCTAGGTGATCCTGCATCACTTCTTTAACCAGTCGTTCCATTATTTTCCCCAGAACAGAAGTTAAACTAAGAGGTCTATAATTATTTGGGTCACCCTTTTAATCCCCTTTGTGAATTGGAGATACATTTGCATATCTACAGTATATGGGGGACCTCCCCTGAATCTAAGGATGCTCTCATAATTATGGCTAAGGGTTTGCTTACTTCCCTTGCTGCCTCCTTCAATATAATTGGATAGATTTCATCTGCCCCAGGTGTCTTTTTTATGTTTAACTTCAACAATTTCTTCTCCACTTTGCTCTCCATTATTGCAAAATCATTTAGTTCCCTGTTAAAGTTTGGTAAACTTCTGTCCTCCCCTTCCTTACAGAATTCCTCATGTGTGAATGTATATGCAAAATATTCATTCAGTTTGTCAGCTATCTCAGCAGGATCATCAACAGTCGAACCACCACCATCAAGTGAACCAATCTGATTCATCCCCTTCTAGAGTTTACATAAGTAAAGAAGTCTTTGTTGTTTTTTTTTTTGCATCCTTTGCCAAGGATTTCTCGTAATCAGCTTTCATTTGCATAATCTCCTTTGTGACTTGATTACAGACTAGCTTATATCTGCCATAGACTTCTTGTGTCATCCGATAATTTATATCCATCCCGATCATTTCTCTTCTCTGCCACGAGCCTCATTACTTCATCAGACATCCATTCAGGTCTAAATTGTGGTCTATTTAAGTTGTTGTTATTTGGTTTTTTAGGAGCATTAGCAACTAAGGCCATATTGCTCCGGGGATATGCGGTAGTCATTCCCTGACCTTTCCACATCCTCTGTATTTGGTGATCATGGGCTGGAACCCCGGTCTAATTAAGAATCATGTGCTACGCACTGCTGCTCCTGCCCACCTGGCTACAGAGGCGCCGTCTGTTTAGGTCTATTTCTTAGTTGGTATGAAAAGTCTAGTAGCTTCCAAGATTAATTCCTTGAAGGCTTCCCATTTAGAATTCACTGTTTTAAACATCATCAGTTGATCCCACTGTATAGAATTTAAAAACTGTCTGAGACCGCTGTAGTCACCTTTACGAAAACAAAAACCCTTTCCTTTACCCTTGATGGTAGTTACATCTTTAAGTAAATCTCACATCAGTAAACTGTGATCACTGTCACCCAGTGGTTTCTTTATCTGCAAATTCTTAATGCATGAATAATCATTGCTGATAATCAGACCAAGGTTGTCTGTTTGTCCCTCGAACATGTTGCTGTAGGAAACAATCCTCCAATAAATCCACAAAAGTCTTGCTAGTGTGCGAGTGACCAATCCACAAGTTCCAGTCAAAATCTGTTAAGTTAAAACCCCCCATTACAAGACATTCTGATTTACTGGTCCACTATTTCTCTGCACAATTGTTAATTGTACTCATCATAGTCATTAGACTTATAAGACACTCCTACTCTCATTTTCTCTTTCCTAGTGTTTATGTCCACCCATGTCAACTGGATGCATTTCCTTAGATTTTATGTGTTTCTTCAAATTATTATTATTATTATTTCTATTATTAATAGAAATAATAATAATAATAATAATAGCTTATAATAATAATAATAGCTTATAATAATAATAATAGCTTATAATAATAATGATATTATTTCTAATAATGTTATTATTATTATAAGCCATATGATGCAAGGAAGCCTGAGGCTTATGCTGGACCAGCCAAAAAATTTTCCCAAGTTACCCTGAGAGAGAGAGAGAGAGAGAGAGAGAGAGAGGAATTACTAAGAAAGAGAAGGATGATGATATCCAGCTCAACTTATGAAAGAACACTCGCAATAAATATTGTTGCAAAGCGTATATTCTCTTCACTGCATGTAATTAACATATATTTATTAAATCTAGGGATCTAAACAGTAACTAGAGAATTTAGACTTAATCAATGCTTGAAAAAGATACTCATTTTAAATCAAAAGTCAAAAATTATTGTTTTTTATTTTGTAACTTTTGATTTGAAATTAGCAGTGTAGCTATTATTTGTGATTATCTGATAAAGTTTTTGAATTTGTTTGTTACTTGACTGTTGTAATTTCTTAAGAAACCACAGTTGACTTCTGTTGCTACTGTATTATATTGATAAGGACTTTTGAATTTTTAGCCATTTGTTCCTAAAAGAATGTTCCTATTCTGCTGCCATTGTTATAGTATTGATATACGTGGTACTTGGCGGTTTTCTGTGTAGTTTTATAGCATTATAATGTGTCACAAGAGGCCTATAAGCTATACTTTATAACAGTACAAATTTATTATTATTATTATTAGCTATATGGTGCAAGGAAGCCTGAGGCTTATGTTGCACCAGCCAAAAAAAAAATTCCCGGGTGTGTGTGTGTGTGTGTGTGTGTGTGAGAGAGAGAGAGAAAAGTAGAAGGGAATCACGAAGAAAGAGAAGAATAATGATATCCAGCTCAGGATCCTGGGTGTGCCAATCCCATACTCACCACATGTGAGCCTGTAGTACGTGACATAACCTAAAACAGCAGCTCTCATGAATCAGGACTGTGTTGATTGTGTTACTTTTTGCAAAGCTACTGCTACTAGACATCATACAGCCATAGGGGATGCCACTTTGTGAACGTTTGTTGCAAAGAGCATGAGGAGGTTAAGTGGAACATACACACAATGAAGCCTGTGATATAAACTAGTCTACAATCAAATAAAATGGAAGTTGGACAAGCTAAGGCACACTATGAGAAGTCTCTGGCCAAAAATGCAAAGAAAAGCAGCAAAGGCTCCTTTACTTATGTTACCAGTAGAAGGAAGAGGTTGAATCACATTGGTTTCCTATATATGATTGGGTTAACTATTGATAATTCTGCTCAAGTTGCAAACAAACTCAATGGATATTTTGCATTTATGTTCACGTATCAGGAATTTTTAAGGGATATAGATGCCAGAAGTGAGTCAAATTCCAGTGGAGAGCGCAATGAGTTTGTGATAAACATAAAGGAGGCAGCAAAAGAGGTAAGCAAACGCTTGACCATGATTCTGAGAGCATTCCTGGATTAAGGGCTGTTCCCTATGAACTTGATATGTGCAAATGTATCAAAGGGAGCTGTTAGTAATTACAAAACATTAGCAATATGTAAAAATAATTTTTACATATTTTTATTACTTGGATTTCGTAAAAGCTTTTAATACTGTTGCACATAAAAGATTGCTGTACAAATTTGAGTTGTGTATCATTAAGAGCAAGTTGCTGCTATGTATAATGGGATGGTTGAGTGGGAGAAGACAGTGAGTGGTTATCATTGGACATCGCTCTCTGTTATTAGTGGATGCCCCAAGGTTCAGTGCTGGGCCCACTGTTATTTTTTTCTGTATTTATTAATGATATTGATAAAGGCACATCAGGCTTAATGTCTAAGTTTGCAAATTATAGGTAATTAGAGTATGCTACTGTAACAAGATCTAGACTTAGGCAGATGTGCTGAGAAATAGCAATTAAAGTGTAATATATGCAAATGCAAGTTACTTCATATAGAGAGAAATAATCTCATATTAACACAAACCAACTGTGTGGTATACCACACTCAGGACAATGGAGAATGAAAATGACTTGGAGGTAATTTTGCAGTCAGATATGAAGTTCTCTTTGCAGTGCAGATAGATTGAATGTTGGCCCATTGTTGTTTTCTTCAATCAGTATCTGTTTATTATAGATATTGAAGACTTAATATCTAAGTTTGCAGATGATAGAAAGGTTGCCATGATGGTTAATGACAGTAATCAGGGTAAGCTATGGCAACAAGATCTAGAAAAATTAGTAAGATGTGTTGAGAAATGGCAGTTGAATTTTAACATTGACAAATGCAAGTTATTGTATATGGGTAGCAATAATCCCAGATTAAGCACTGTGTGGTACTACACTGAAAAAACATGTGGGGATAATTTTGCAATTAGATATGAAGTTCTCTGAGCAGTGCAGACAGGCTGCCAGTATAGCTCATGGAGTTTTGTCAATGATATGCAGGAGTTTTGCTCCTGCATATCATTGACAAATATGCAGTAGAAATGAGTAGCTGATTATCTCATTGCATAAGACAATGATTGGGCCACATCTTGTATACTGCATACAGGTCTCAAAGCCTCAGTTTAGGAAGGATATTGATGTGGTGTGGTGGTTATTTGGTTTTTAGGAGCATTAGCAACTAAGGCCATATTGCTCCGGGGATATGTGGTGGTCATTCCCTGACCTTTCCACATCCTCCGTATTTGGTGGTCACGGGCTCGAACCTCGGTCTAATCAAGAAGCGTGTGCTACGCGCTGCTGGTCCTGCCCACCTGGCTTCGGAGGCACCTGGGTGAAGAGAAGAGTAACAAGGTGAGGAGAGTGAAAGGGTGCTCTTACCATGAAAGGCTTCAGTTTTGCAAATTTTACCATCTGGAAACTAGTCACTTGCAAGGAAATCTGATTGTGGAGTGTTTAGGGTCTGATGGCAGTGTTCAATGGTAATGGAATTCTTCGCCTTGCTCAGACTATACATGTGAGGTTGCATAAATTCAAATTGAGGAAGGATTCTTGCAGTTTGGATGTGTGTAAATTGATCTTCAACCAGATGGTGGTTGATTGTTGGAACAAACTCCCATACATTGTTAAAAGGGGAATGGATAGGTGAAATGGGAAGTGTTTGCGCTTTTTTTTTTTTTTTTGGCTGATGCTGTATAAGCTTTCTTTCTTTCTTTCTTTTTTCATTTCTGTTTCTACTACTACTTAGGCCTGACGTAGCCGAGTGGTCAGGGGCACGAGTGCAGTTGCACACACTCTTTGAGTGGACTGGGGTTCAAGCTCCTGCTAAATATGATTAACATTTGTATTGATTCATTTATTGTAAATTCCCCTGACCTGGTGGTCATGCGGAGTATAAATTAATATTATTATTATTACTAATAATAATAATAACTCAAATTAAAAAAAAAAAACAATGGCTGCAGGATAGAAAGATTGGCTAAAAGAAAATTTTCCCAGAAAATTTGCTTTCAGACAGAGAGTAATTGATTGTTAGAACAAACTACCATCTGGTACTAGGGAAGTGGGTAGTTGGAATAAATTTAAGGAAGAATTAGGCTTGTTATTAGATGGGATGGACAGATGAGGTAAGTATATATATTTTTTTGGATGCTCTATAAGCTTGCTTCCTTTCATAATAATAATTGAGGTTTAACCTTGAAAAATCCAGGGTATTCCATATGGAAGCAGTAATTCCAGAATAACATACCAATTGGTATGTTAATCTAGTGGTGGTGGGTGGGGGTAAATGAGCAGTGTTGACACATTGCTAGGACAGCTCATGAGGTTCTGGTTCTGTCAATAATATACAGGAATTTTACCAGTAGCAACAAGGAGATGATTTTCCCATTGTATAAGGCAGTGGTTAGGCTGCAATTTGAGTACTGCATACAAGTGTGGAAGCCTCATTTAAAGAAAGATATCTTGGAATAAGTGTAGAGGAGGGCTTAAGGAGTACTGTAATCACAAGAAGCTTTAGTTTTGCAAATTGCAATGCTTGGAAACTAGGTCTTGTGAGGGGGACCTGATTGAAATGTTTAAGACTTTAAATGGATTGAGTAATGATGGTGCTTTGCTAGCTCTTTCTCAGATAATGCACACAAGGGAACATAAACTCAAATTGAAAAAAGGAGGGTTGTAGGATAGATGTGAAAAAACTTGTCAGCCAGAGAGTAATTGATTGTTGGAACAAGCTAGTTTAAATAACTTTAAGGAAGTATTAGATACAGGTAACCCTCGTATAACACATTAGTTAGGTTCCTATAAAATGTCGTGTTGTGCGAAACCATGCTATACGGGACTAAGAAAAAGTACAAAAGGGGGGGTTACGTTCCAAAAGCTAACAAAAATACACTATTTTGTTAACAAAATGTTAACGGAACTAACAAAAATATGCCATTCTAGATTTCATGTATCTTCTACTCTTTTTAAAAAATCAGTAATCTGGGTCTGTTTACTTTTGCTTGATAAATCTTCGTGAATTTCATCGTATGGAACTAAGCATTTTTGAAGCTCCCTTTTGAATTTTAGGCTCTTTTCATTCAAGAATCTGCATTTAAAAAAAAAAAGATTCTAATTGCTCAGCTAACTTTATGCCTTCCCGTGTGCTTTTCAGTGTAAAATTTGGAAGTTTAGAATATTCATCTGCGCTATCATCCTCTGAATTGATTTGGTTTCACCTCCAATGCCATTTCCACCAAATCTGCTTCGCCAGCCTCTTTTTCTACCAGTAATTCTTGAATGTCTTCAGTAATCGTATTTTTTTCTATTTTTTTAGGAGCATAGGCAACTAAGGCAATGTTACTCTGTGTATAATTGTCTATAAATTACGTGTGTCCTGAGGTTGATTTTATGTTTTCCTAGACAAAAAACCTGAGTTTCTGGAGAGAAAACCATGCTATCCTCACCGACTAACTCAGCCATGTGAAAAATACCCATAAAAATTCCTCCCATCATTGATGGGATTCAAACTCGGGTCTTTTCCACTCGGTGTGGAGTGAAGGACGATTCTATCAATTGTGCTACCCACAAGGGCTTCAGTAGTCATATCATCAAAACCTTCCCCTCCTACTGATGTAGCAAGTTCTACTACTGCACCAATTCCCTTTTCTGCCGGTTCGACCATTTTCCCGAATGAACTGTCTTTGGCCATACATTTTTCCACATGCATTTAACGTTGATGGTTTTACTTCTTTCAGTGATAAAGCTATGATTCTGATACAGTCCACAATTGACAAATGTTTCTATGCCTCCATTACTTCAATAGATTCAGAATCAATTTTTTCCAAAATCCATTGTAACCATTTTCTGATGTAATGAGTTTTAAAGGTGAATATAATACTATGATCTAATGGCTGAACGAAAGAAGTTGTATTAACCTAATACAGTTGGTGGTGGTAGGAACATAATTTCAATGTTTGTATGACTTAAATCTTTTGGATGGTTTGGTGTACTATCCAATAGTAATAAAACTTTGAAATCTAGATTTTTCCACAGGTTCAACAGTATAGAATGTAACACGGGGATTTCCCAAGAAAATAAATACAGGGATTTCTCAATAAATTTTTTTGACTAGCGAGTCAACAGCAGGGATTCAAAAAGAGTGGAATTGTTGAAAAATTACATCCAACATAATAGCAGGGTTTCCCCCGAACAAAAGCTCAAAAATACCCTGTTATTCGAGGTTTACCAAAATTCTCTAACCATGTTATATAAGTACCATATTGTATGAGGATTGCCGCAATTTATCAATCGTGTTAGAGCGAAACCGTGTTGTAGAAGATCCTGAAAGAGGCCTCTGAGGTCGGGAAAATTCATGTCTAGGAAATAAGGGAACTCATACGCTAACTATTAAATGAATTTTACTGTAACTAAAGTTTTTTACAAATAAATATCAAAAAAACAAATTGTATAATTTACAATAAACTGGTGGCTGTATATTACGGAATGCTAAAACTATAATAAAGTCATTTACTATAAAATATGCTAAAATATAAAGATTAAAGCGCTAAAAAACCCGAAGCTTTCGAGAGAGTCAGCTCCCTTCCTCAACAGTAATAAGACATCCTGCAACACCTCCTTATATAATAGGCTCACGGTACCTCCACACGTGGTATTTCTCCACATGGTTCCCTCGGCGCATGGGTTGAACCGGAAGCGGAAATGGCTCGGGTACGTGGAAAACAAAATTGTTCATCTGTACTTAGGACAATTGCTTCGAAAATAGGATGTATGCGCATACCTCTGTTTCATGGTATTCATGGTATTCTTACTGGATGAGCCAATCTGTAAACCCTCTAGCCACTTATGCTCCCGTTCGTTCCGGTAGCCACCGCATACATCCCCTACTATCCGGGCCTTACTGAGCATCTAGCAAGAATTTTATGGGGTTATAAGACACGCTGTGTACAGCTCCCTGGGTTGTGTCATTTTGTGGTTGTGGTTGTGTCATTTTGTTGTTTTCACTTTCTCCTATGTTGGTAATTCCTTTTGTTGTCATTTATTTTGCCACTTTCCTAGTTGGGGTTTGGTGGTTGTGATAAAGTTTGTCGCTTGGCATATATGGCAAAGTCTGAGAAGGCTCTATAAGTCTCGGCATCTCCAGAAGGTGGTGTTCATTATTTCTTCGGATGAATTGAATCTTGGTGATTAATACTAATCTGAGGTCCTTGTAGCGTTGGCATTTGTGCACCATGTAGTCCCAGGTCTCAGGGGACCCGCAGGAACACAGTGGGTTGTCCACTAGTCAGAAGGTGGCCAGTTTACTTCTGATGGTGCCATGTCTTGTCATCAGATATGTAACATGAAGACCTGGGGAAAACCAGGCCGGTAGCATTGGATAGACTTTATTTATCTCAGGGATGAATTTTTTTGTTATTTGTCCCGTTGTTGTTTGAGACCAGCATTGTTGCCATATCCAATGGAGGTAAGCTAGAAGCCACTTCTTTTCATTTGCTCTGTTGCTTTCAGGATCTGTGGTGAACTCTTTGTATGTGGTGCTTTTGCCCTGACCAAGCTGGAAATTCATTGCAGCTCGAACCACCTCCAGACCAAGAGGCAGGCTTTCTGTCATCACTTGAAGTGCTGGGGTGGAGACTGTGTGGAAAGTTCTTGTCATGGTGAGTAGTGCTGGTCTTTGGATAGTGAGAAGGTTTCTAGAATTTACCACAGTCGTAGCTTTGTTGTACCCGAATCCAGAGGCATAAGTCACTGCAGGGATGAATCAGCTTTGTATAAGAGGGCAAGGGTGCACCTCTTCAGCCTCCAGTCTTTTCTTGCCACTCTATTTATCATCGCTGTGTATGTTTTTATTTTCTTCTGTAGATTTTTTAGGTGTGGTAGGAATGTGAGGCTTCTGTCCAGGGTGATGCCCATATATTTTACCTCGGGCATTAGTTTAATGGTTTTGTCCTGTATTTTGATTAGCAGCTGTCTCATTGGGGCAAGGTACCCTTTTAGCAGATGAATTGAGTTTTGATCGGTGATTTTTGTAGACAATGTGGCTTGGTCCGGTGTTGCAGAACAGAGTCAGGGCACTGTTGGCAGCAGTTTCAATCTGTGCCCTAGAGTTTCCAACTATAAGCTAGTTGAGATCGTCTGCAAAGGCCTGCACTCGGACATCCCCAGATCCATGGCCAGAAATTCATCCAGAACATAGTTCCAGAGGAGAGGCCCAAGCACAGAGCCCTGCAGGCAACCCCTATGTATTTGTCATTCAAGTTTGGCAAAGGGTATCTTAACGACAACTCTTCTATTTGAGAGGTAGCTTTTGATGCAAGAATATAGGTTTTGGGGCAGTTCCGCCCTCTTCAGCCATGTGAGAACACTCGGCTACCAAAGGGTGTTGAACGCCTCAGCAAAATCAACTGAGGTTTTGAAGAATCAACCTTATTTTGAAGAATACATTTAGAAGAGTTTAGCCTCATCTTGTTTATTTCTCATCAAGAAGTTCCAATTCAATATGAATTCTGCACATATTTTCTGTGATAAGCAGCAAATATTTGCTTTGACAGTTTGAAGTTCCAGAGCAATGTTTTCTAGTGCATCAGTTGTGCTTCTTTGTGACCTGAAACCATATTGGTTTGGCGCTGGAAGTTTTGCCAAGTTGTAATACTTTTCTTTCTTGGAGGAGTTGCCTTGCTCAACACAGAGAGCAAAGCAATGGGTCGATATGACTCCAGTAGGTGTGGTGGTTTGCTGGGGTTTTTGATTAGAAGCTTAATAACAGCTTTCTTCCAGGGATGTAAGCAGATGAGTAGAGGATGTAAGGAGCAATTGACCATTGATGCTGCAGTTATGGAGCAAGGCTACAAGAAGCACTGCAACTTATACACAGCCCACATTGTCTTTGAGTAGATCTTCGCTGTCTGACAGAGACACTGAAGATCTACAAAGTCAGCCCAACACTGACACACTTCCTAGAAGAAACCATGGCAAAATAGAGTTCCACGATCAAATTTGAGAACATCATGACCAGACCGATACCCATCAGAAGAGGAATCTCCCTGACTATCCACCCAACCCACTATCCACCATGCTCAATAACAGCACATATTGATAGCCTAAAAGAAGGGAGGAAGAACCTGTACACCCTCTCTCTCCTGATGTACATAGATGACATCAAACTGTATGCAACAACCAAGAAAAAACTCCAACAGTTACTCTGGATCACCAAAGAATTCATCACTGACATCCAGTCAGATGAAACTACCAAACGAAGACCGGAAAACAGATTGAAGCCATAACAGAGGGAGAGACATACAGATATCTGAGGATGATCAAAGCTCACTAGTTAGAACACAAGGAGATCAAGGCCTGCCTGACTGCCTGCTAAAATCCAAGCTGAATGGTGGGAACATGGTCACAGCCATAAACACTTATGCTGTCCCATTACTGATGTTCTTCTTCCAGATTATACATTGGACCAACACAGAGCTGGAGGAGATTATGAGACTGACTAGAATAATGATGACTATGATACACCAACACCACCCAAAGCCGGCTGTCAAGACACTTACCATTGCCCCTAAAGAAGAAGGTGGGGATTGACTGACCTCATTGAAAAGGAAAAGAAGGCGATTAAGAACCTGTGGATTTCTTCTAGGAAAACATAGCAAGGAAATCAAGCCATAAGGAAGATAGACAAATGGCACAAAACACTCAGCCTAGTTGGGTTGAAATTTTCCATTGAGCAATACACTTTGTTGTCATATTCTACATGTCATAACATTATTATGGCATGTAGAATTGTTAATAGAATTGTTACTATTGTTGATTGGTGTAGTATTTTGTATCCTATCATTAGCCTGTACTCTAATTCGGTTTATTGTGGCAATGGAATAACCCCTGTTTAAGAACCTGCTAGTTAATATTTGTATTTCTGAGTCCAAAGCAGATTCCGTCATTGAATATTTATAGGCATTTAGAAATCGATTAAAGATAATCGATCTTTTGTAGGTGAATGGGTGATAGCTATTATAATGTAGAAGCATACTGGTGTTTGTAGGTTTTCGATAGATGCTAAATTGTATTTTATTCTAGTCCTGGGTAAGCGTGAAATTTAGAAAGTTTAATGACTTTGTATCCGTATCCTCCCTTTCCAATATAAATTTGAGTCTAGAATGAATATTATTAAACGAATGTAAAATGTCTTGGATAGTACTACTATCAGTAATATCTAGAACATTGTCTAAATACCTCCCATAGTATGTGATATGGGGTTGAAAAGGTGTCAAATGTATATGCTCAATCGTTGAGAGATAGATCTCTGACATTAAGGATAGGGTACAAAATGCTACACCAATCAACAATAGTAATATCAAAAAATTCTTTATTTCTGTCCCATATGTTGAACAGTGGCACAAACAGCTTAACAGATTCTTTAAAGATACTGAATTTAAAATTATAGCCAGGCCAATACAGAAGTTACACACTATACTGAACAATCGCTTGGTTCTTTGCGCGTTCGCAACACAAATTAATGATCTGGTATACAACATTTCTTGCGGTGATTGCGACTCATCTTACCAAGGTTCGATGCGATTTTCTCTTAATATTGACATGAAGCCTCAGTTCGTGCTTCTCGTGTAGCAGCGTCAGAATTAGCCTTTTATGCCATTAATGAAAAAAAATACCTTTTTATTTAACGAGGCCAAAATACTTAATGTTCAACGTAATTATACGAGACTATTAATTGCAGAAACCATCGAAATTAAATTACATGAGAATTCTGTTAATGTTTGCTGCCCATATCTAATCTCCGATTCGTGGTGTTTTACGCGCATGCACGAAGACAAATAATACCTATTTCAGTTCCATGCTCACCCCTATTTGGTATTTTCATTCCTGTGATCATGACATACGGTCAAAAAGCATCGTCAGCTTCAGGAAGGAAAATCGTTTTATATATTTTCGTTAGATTCTTTTAATTGCATTAATTTGATTTTTAATTGTTTTAAATTGATTTGAATTGTGTTAAATTGATTATTTAATATTATTTATATTTTACTCTAATGTACTGGTAAGTTGTCGATTTTTTTTCGTTTTTTCCGTTTTAATTTCTGGAGGGTATCATACGGAAGTGTTCTACGTACGATCTTGAGGTAAACTCCTCTTATTATTTTACAAATATCATTATCAACATAGAACATATTGAGTATTACAGCTCTGATTCATACTATCTAATAGGAAATACATATGAATGAAGGTTGTTAAGTTGGAAGGTTGTAACACAATTATTGTGTTACAACCTAATACAATTATTTACAAATTTTATTACGCAATAAATACATCCTGACAACTGTAATAGTAAGTAAATAGTCAGTAAATACATGTTGACAACTCTAACATTCATTGTAAGGTCCCTTCATTGTTACAAAGAAGCAGAGAATATTCTTTTATTTGTTTAATTTGTTATGAGAATTAAAGGTTGGTGAGAAAATTAGTCATTTGTAATACTCCTGAAAAATTAAGATTACTTTATCTATAAATATTGTATTTTGCATAGCAGTAATGTATCTAAAAATATTGCATTTGATTAACAGAAACTGAAAACCCACTTTTGACCCCAAAGCCTGATATTACCTCCACTGTTAATCCCGATGTTCAACGTGAGGACATAATTCCTGTCATTATTGATCGCCGAAAGAAGAGATCGGTGATTCCAATGTGGTATGAATTCTCTTCTTACCATGTTGATACCCTTATGGCCTTTGAAGTGAGTACATCAATATTTATAACCGTAAATTTGTACAGTTTGCGAATTTTTTTATGTGTTATACATAAATTAGTAATTTTTTTATTTTTATGAAAACCAAAAACATGAGAGGAATTGGAACATATAGTGCTTAGTACCGTGCATGGGTTGAAGGTTGAGAAAATAAAAAAAAGATATTTACTGACATTAAACTTGAATTTCTGTAGATCATAATTTTCAGGAAATAAGGTTGAAGGGAGATTGTTCCAGAAAACATTAAAATCACCAAGAAAAATTACCTGGCCATTAGGAAAGTTGGATTGGGGAATGTGATGTTTCAAAAAGAGTATGGCAAAACATTCCATGTGATTAGTGGAGGTGGGAGAATGATAGAGGCAACAGGTTTATTTGACAGAATGTAGAGAGCAATTTTAAGCCAGAGAAGATTGAAAAGAGGAGATTCCAAATTAGAGTGGACATTTTGCACACATAACTATCTTTGAAGTGAAAGGAATCCTACAGCGAATAATTAGGACAACTGAGATGAGCAGTGGTTGAATCAACTAATAATTGTGATTCTGTCAGAAAATTTGTTTCTTAAGAATTATGTTTACCGTAACCTTAAAACGACAAATCATACTGCATGATAGAAGAGATGGGAATAGGGGGTTGCTGGAGCTTTGCTGTGGAGCCACAATATGGGTTCCACCCTTTCAAGGACCTCCACTAAGCAAAGTGGTAGTATTTCACTGGTTGATGAGTGTCATCTACCACCTAGTAACACAGAGGTATGGAATAACACAGAGGTATGGAATTCCTCTGTGTGGTGTGGGTGCCACGCCTTGACCCCTGCTTGCTTTGGTTTGCACCTTGTTGTCACCTCCAGTATACTAGGTGCTGTAATTCAAGACTTGCATATAGGGATTATACCCAGAGTTACTAATAGTCCTACCATCACGAAAGTGCATAGCTAGAAACCATCTATACAAAATTAAAGTTTCTGTCATAATTTACTAATAAAATCGCAATTATAATTCTTTATAGATATTAATATGAGCTTCTTTGTTACTCCTGCAGATGTTCAGATGATACTCATATTCTTACCTCACTTTTTCCAGTGTAAATGAATAATTGAGTGTTGTATTTGAGTATTGAATTGCTTTCACTTTAATTAATAATTAATTAACTGGAAAAAAGGTAAATTAGTTATTTACTTTTTTCTTCTTTTACTTTTCACTTCTATTAACCACAGAAAATGAAATTTCCATTAAAAAAATTAAATGTGCCTGAAATATAATGCATTGCAAATGAACAATACTTAACATTTACTTATGAGTTTATCTTGGAAGAAGGAGCCACAGAGCTCCAAAACAAGGTTCTATTCTCTTAAAAATGCTAAATTACGCAAACCCATTACAGAGTTGGCTTTCCAAAAATCCATGCACATAAAAAAAAAATTAATGCTATATCAGTTAACTTGGTAGATCTATAAATAAATTAAAGTTTATATCAAACTTGATAGGCCATATTTGAAACATATATCATAAAGTTGACCACAATCTGAAAGGAAAGAATGAAACTTTCTGTAAAAATCTAAAAGGCACACAATTTCTGGAAATTTTATGCAAAACTCACAAAAGTAGCAGATAAGTTATTGAGATGTTTTCATGGAATTTTTCTGTTTGCATCAAGAAGTTTAAAGTCTTGACATGGCCTTGTCTCTAATGTAACTTAATAGCTTTGACAGAAACAGAAAATTCAAATTGAGGTTGGGAGAGGGCATCAAACTGCATTGTTAAAGATTATCGTCTTTAGTGATGGAGTTTGGTAAATAGCCAATGTCTTAATGGGATTCCTGAATGAAAGGCCAACTCAGTTATGAATTTATTGTGGTGGTCCAAATCCTGACTTCAAGATTTTACTTTTATGGACTTCTCTGTGTTTTATCAAAGAATGGGTTTGCATTCCACATCTTCCAAAAAATCTTCCTTTAAAAAATTAGTCAACTTTTATATAGTAATATACTTTTGTAATACTATACAAAAGTAATTGCTTTCACTTCACGCCATGTACATCAAATTAATATTCACTCAATTTTTTTAATGTACTTTACTTATTGATGATGTGTTATGCTGAGAAATTCTTGATTTCCAGTGTTAAAACTGATTTTCTGATATGGAAAAGTGTGGTATACTGCTTTGTGCTGTGTTGTTTCTTCTTGTGTGGCAGATATATTTGTTTAAACTTGTTTTAAACTTCTGAAGTTTCTATGCACAGCCACCTACATGGAATTTACTTACTGCTTACTGTTGACAGGCATGGCATAGCCAACAGGGTAGTGCAAAAGTACAGAGTTATGCATTTCACATGGATCCACTAAAAATATTGAGGTTTTTGAAATTCTAGTCTTGTAAACAGATGGTGTATAATATTAGTACTGTATTATATTTATACAGGTTTTATATTTTTGTATATTTGTGAGATAAAAACAAGAGTAAATCTGAGTGGTGGGGCAGAGCCTTAGATATTCCACTTTAAACCGTCCAGCTCTGAATGGAAAATAAGTTATAAAGTTCTTCCTCTGGTCATTGACAGGAATGGTATATCATACTAATATATAATCATATTTTGGAGTTTCAAGTATGAAATTATAAATGTCGGCATGCAGAATTTTGAGCTCATGGAAATGGATGTTTTTTTTTTTTTTTTTTTTTGGAAATTTTTACCGTCTTTTTGATTAAATAACATATTGAATTGAGTTTTACAAATCCTTTAAATAGTCTTAGTCACATTAGTTATTTTATTTTTAAATTTAGCTAGGGATTTCGTAAGTTATGATTTACTGTTTAGTTTACTATTTATGTTTACTATTTAGTGTGGCTTTGGGGGCAAATTGCTGCTATGGATAAAGGGATGGTTGAGTGGGAAGACAGAGAGTGGTAATCAATGGACACTGCTCTTCATGTACTAATGTTATTAGTGGAGTCCCCCCCCAGGGTTCATTGTTGGATCCATTGTTGTTTTCTGTATTTATTAATGATATTGATGAAGGTATATCAGACTTAATGTCTAAGTTTGCAGACGATATGAAGGTTGGCACAGTTGTTAATGACACTAATGACAGTAGGCTACTGCAACAGGATCTAGAAAAGTTGAGTAGATGGGCTGAGAGGTGGCATCTGAAGTTTAACATTTTCCAATGTAAAGTATTGCATATGGGTAGCAGTAACCCCAGAGTAACGTATCAACTGTGTGGTACTAAACTCAGGTTGGTAGAGAATGAAAAGGACCTGGGGGTTATTGTGCAGTCGGATATGAAGTTTTCTGAGCAGTGCAGACGGTCTGCAAGAGTAGCTCATGGTGTCTTGTCAATGATATACAGGAATTTTTTCTAGTAGGGATAAGGAGGTGATTATCCCTTTGTATAAGGCAATGGTCAGGCCACACGTTGAGTACTGTATACTGGTCTGGAGACCTCAGTTTTAGGAAGGATGTAAAGCTGCTGGAATGAGTACAGAGAAGGGCAACAAGATTAGTGAATGGAACAAAGGGTTACTCTGAGGAAGACAGGCTTAAGTTATGCAAATTACACTGTCTGGAGACTAGGCACCTGCAAGGTGATCTGATTGAGGTGTACAAGGCCTTGAATGGTTTGAGCAAGCTCAATGCTGATGAGATTCTTCCTCTTGCCCAGATTAATCGTATGAAGGGACATAAATTCAAATTGAGGTAAGACAATTGTAGAATAGATGTGCGGAAATTTGCCTTTTGCCAGGGTGTGGCTGATATCTGGAACAAACTTCCATCTGTCATTGTAGAAGTGGACAGCTTAAATAAATTCAAGGCAGAACTAGACAAATATTTGAAGCAAAATGGGAAGGGGTTTTCTTTTTTGGCTGATGCTGTATAAGCTTGCTTTCTTGCATGATATGCCTATGCTAATGCTATTCATACTGCTGTTGTATCGGTATTTTGGTGTGAATATTGTAGCACGCAAGAAGTAGTGCAGAGGAATTGTAGGCTGTTAATTGTGATAAATAAGTAGCATGAAGGTTCTAATCACTTGTTGGATTTATATCTTTTTTGAGTTTAGCTAAGAATTTTTTACTTTTTAGCAAGGATATAACTAATTTAACATTGTGATTGTTATGACAGAGTAAAATGTACATCTTGAACTTGATAACATAAGGTATAATGTAAAACTAGATATTATAATACATATCACTGCATTTAGGACCCTATTAGTTTAATGTAGTAGTGTCAATTAATGAACTAAATTTATTAATCTTATTAATTTTCGTTGTTAATCAATTGAATTGTATTTAAATGGAAATGATGCCCCAGACTATAGCAGAAAAGCAATGGACACAAAGAAGTGAGAGTGCTGTGACTAGAGTGGGAACTGAAGGTGCGATTCTCAAACTCATAAGAGCTTAAAAAAATGTGCAAATGTTTGTAGACCTTCCTAGAAGATGACATGATCTGGCCAAGAAGGATGTCTTTGTTTGTGTGCTAGGTGCAGAGAGTATGAAGAAATCGGGCACCAATTCAGCATTCTGATGAGCATTTATCAGTTTGAAGAGTAGGGTAGATGCTCTTGAGGGAATTAAAATGGGGGCTCACTAAACTCTCAGCTGCCCAACTCAATACCACAGCTCAAAATTGTGCATCAGACAGCATAGTGGCAATCTCCAATGCAGAATGCACTGGTCCCAAAGGAGGTAGTTATTACCATTGACTCTATTGTCAGGGAAATGGGAAATATGTTGTGAAAGGATAGGTGGAATAGAACCAGGGTATATCTGTGAGGGGAAAAAGTAGATGATGTTGAGCAGATATCATTTAAGGGCACAAAAGGCAATATTGTTGTATATGTTGGCACTAAAGATGTTGAGAGTAGGAAACCTAAGGACTTACTTAAGAACTACAAGGCAAAAAGTTGTGAGTTAGGATTGAATTTGAAAGTGTCTGCAATTCTGCCCATACACAATTGGAGAGAGTATTTGTTGAGAGCCTTTTCAATTAATTTGGTCCTGGAGAGAACGTGCAAGGCTTGCAGGGTAGAATATTCCCCGGCGTGGCTTTTTGCTTGTTAACAGGAGAGACTGTTTTTACAGAGACTTTTTACGCCTAAATAAAAAGGGTGCAAGAATATTTGCTGATATTATTGAGTATTAACCAGAACCGCAGGCCAGAGTTGAAAATGATTCATGCATTGCTGCTATTAGTACACAGCAACCTGGAAGTCTTGGTTTTAAGCCCTGCTGTGGTTCATCATGAAAAAAATGAATACATGGGCCTGTGTTAGGTTAACTAAGGGTAGGAACACATGTATGCATACTTGCATGTACACTAATGCTAGGAGAATTGTAAATAAATTTGATGAATTTGAAGTGCTGATGAAGTCATCAATTGCAGACATTGTAGGAATAGCAGAGACATGGTGTCACTAAGATATAAGTTATGCTGAATTTGAATATGGGGAGGACAATGTATATGGGACAGGATAGGTGGAGAGGTTATGTGCTTAGTTAAGAAGAATATTAAATCTAAGGTAGTGCATCTGGATGACTTAGTCACTGACTACAATGTTGAGTCAGTTTTGTGTGATATAAGCACTGGGAAAACAGAATTGAGAGTAATAGTGTGTTTAGCATTAGTAGGGGAATATAATACAGAAGCAAGCTTATACAGCATCAGCCAAAAAAAAAAAAAAAACCTTCCCATTTCATCCATCCATTCCCTCCAAATGTTTCTCTAGTTCTTCCTTGAATTTATTTTTTAAGCTATCAACTTCACAATGACAAATGGAAGTTTGTTCCAGCAGTCAGCCACTAAAGGGTCACATTTCCTTAATGATTTTTTGTCTGTATCCTGTTCATTAATTACTTTTGCCAGTTCAGTGCTCAGCTGAAATTTCTGATTGGGTAAGCAAGGTTTTGAAAAAGGACCCCAGGGGCTTGGCACACCCAGGATCCTGAGCTGGATATCATCATTCTTCTCTTCTCTCTCTCTCTCTCTCTCTCTCTCTCTCTCTCTCTCTCTCTCTCTCTCTCTCTCTCTCTCAGGGTAACTCAGAAATTTTTTTTTTTTTTGCCTGGTGCAGCATAAGCCTCAGGCTTCCCTTGCACCATATGGCTAATAATAATAATAAGGCAAATTTCTGCACATCTATTCTACAATTGTCTTTCCCCAGTTTGAGTTTATGCCCCCTCAGAATCATAATCTGATCAAAAGGAAGGATCCCATCAGCATTGGCCTGCTCAAACCATTCAAAGTCTTATACACCTTGCTGGTGCCTAGTCTCCAAAAGCAGTTTGCAGAACCTAAGCCTTTCTTGGTTAGCACACCCCTTTGTTCCCCTCACCAGTCTTGTTGCCCTTCTCTGTACATGCTCAAACAGCTCTACATTCTTCTAAAATGATCCCCTTATACAAAGGGATAATCACCTCCTTATCCTTGCTAGCAAAATTCCTGTATATCATTGACAATACCCCATGTCCCGCTCTGACAGCCTGTCTGCACTGCTCAGAAAATCTCATATCTGACTTCACAATTATCCCGAAGTTCTTTTTCATTCTCCAGTACCCTGAGTATAGTATTACACAGTTCGTACATTTCTCTAAGGTTACTACTACCCATATGCAGTACTTTGCATTTGTCAATGGTAAATTTCATTATCTACTTTTAGCATTAGTAAAGGCACATGATGCAAGAAAGCAAGCTTATATAGCATCAGCTGAAAAAGAAAACACACACACCCTTCTCATTTTCCACACGCCCTTCTCATTTCCCATCCACTCACTCCAAATGTTTGTCTAGTTCTGCCTTGAATCTATTTAAGCTATCAACTTCTACAATGACAGTTGGAAGATGGAAGTTTGTTGCAGCAATCAACCACCCACTGGCTAAAGGCAAACTTCAGCACATCTATCCTATAACTGTCTTTCCTCAATTTAAATTTATGCCCTCTCAGGTGATTATTCTGAGCAAGAGAAAGAATCCCATCAGCATTGAGCATGCTCAAACCATTCAAAGCTTTATACACCTCAATCAGATCACCTTGCAGGTGCCTAGTCTCCAGACACTGTAATTTGCAAAACTTAAGCCTTTCTTCATAAGAACAACCATTTGTTCCATTAACTAATCTTGTTGCCCTTCTCTGTACTCATTCCAGCAGCTTTACATCCTTCTTAAAATGAGGCCTCCAGACCTGTATACAGTACTCAAGGCCTTATACAAGGGGATAATCACCTCCTTATCCCTGCTTGAAAAATTCCTGTATATCAATGACAAGACACTATGAGCTACTCTTGCAGATCGTGTGCACTGCTCAGAAAACTTCATATCTGCCTGCACAATTACCCCCAGGTCCCTTTCATTCTTTACCGCTGTCAGTATAGTACGACACAGTTGATATGTTACTCTGGGGTTACTGCATTCCACATGCAGCACCTTACTTTTGCCAATGTTAAACTTCAATTGCCACCTCTCAGCCCATCTGTTGAACTTTTCTAGATCCTGTTGCAGCAGCTTACTGTCATTAACAACCCTGCCGACCTTCGTATCGTCTGAAAACTTGGACATTAAGCCCAATATACCATCATCAATATCATTAATAAATACAGAAAGCTTTTAAGCCTATCTGCCCAACTTTTCTAGATCTTGTTGCAGTATCATACTCTCTTTACTGTCATTTGCAACCCTGCCAACCTTCGTATTATCTTCAAACTTCGACATTAATCATGATATATCTTCATCAATATCAGTGATAAATACACAAAACAACAATAGGTCCAGCACCGAACCCTGGGGAACTTCACTAATACCATTTGTCCACAAAGAGCAGTGTCCATTTATTACCACTTTGTCTTCTTCTACTCAACCATCCTTTTATCCATTGTAGCAACTTGCCCTTAATACCATACTGCTCCAATTTTTACAGTAGTCTTCTATGTTCAACAGTATCAAAAGCTTTCCTAAAATCCAAGTATATGATATCAAAATTATTTTTTGAATCCAGTTCCTTTGTATCCAACCAAATTGGTCAGACATGACCTCCTCTTAACAAACCCATGCTGTGTCTGAATTATTATTGCCATATTGTCTAGATGATCCTGCAATGCTTCTTTAACCAGTGACTTCATTATTTTTCCCGGAACAGAAGATAAACTAACAGGTCTGTAATTACTCATGTCACCTTTTGATCCTCCTTTGTGAATTGGAGTTACATTTGCACATCTCCAGGCCATGGGGACTTCCACAGAGTACAAGCGTGCTCTCATAATTATGACTAAATTTTTTTCTTATTTCCTTTTGCACCTCTATATATTATAGGTTGATATTCCCATCCATCCCAGGTGCCGTTCTTATGTTTAACTTCAACAATTTCTCCTTCACTTTGCTGTCGATTATTACAAAATCATTTAGCACTGTGTTAGAGTTTAATAAGCTTCTGTCCTCTACTTCCCTACAGAATTTCTCATATGTGAATGTAGATGCAAAATATTCATTCAATTTGTCAGCTATCTGAGCAGATAGGTTCGACTTGATGATCCTCAACAAGTCAAACCATCGATGTCAAGTGGACAAACATATTCATCCCCTTCCTTTTTTAGAGTTTATATAAGTATAGAAGTCTTTTCTGTTTTTCTTTGCATCCACAACATCATCAAAATCATCAACAACATTCTCAATTTCAGAAACATATTTCTCACTATTAAATTCAAAAAGGATATTTTTGCAAATGATCTTGCATATTTGCAAAATGATTGAATTTTTTTTCTTTGAGATCCTTAGCCATTGCCAAAAATTGATATTTATATGCAGAAATACTACTAATCATGTCACCTACATTTTATTTTTTTCCTTGTAATTCCAAATTCAGATCACCTAATTTACTGGTAAAATCTGCCAAAAAATCCAGATCACACAACCACTCCATATCTTGTAGCTACTCATAATCATCTCCCCTTTGATCAACAAAATTTTTAATTTCATTCAGCAAATTTCGAAATCTCTGTAGAAACTTACTCTGACTCAGCCACCTCACATCTGTATGTAATATCAGATCTGGTTCTTTTTCATCGAGTTGCATTTTGAAAAGTCTCCTTTGAAGAATCTCTTCTGGTGGAATTCACGATTTTGAAACCGATGTCCATAACACTTTTAGTATTTTATCTTTTGCTGACTAACACTTGTTGGTGGATGATACAGTGGTAACTCAAAAAATCTGGGAATTCATCATCCTTTTGGCACAATGCGATGAATCCATTAAGATGCCCCATCATTGCTTTAGCTCCATCTGTTGTTACTGATACGAGCTTAAATAGTGGTAATTTAATTTTTTCAATGAAATGTTTGAATGAGTTAAAGATATCAAGATCTCTAGTTCTTTCTTTTAATGAAACCATACCCAACAGTTCTTCTCTAGTGGCAGAATCATTGAAAACCATACGAATAAAAACAAGCAACTGATCTGTATCACTGACATCTGTAGATTCATCCAGTTGTAAAGAAAAGGACACACAATTAGCAATATCAGCACACAATTGTTCGCTCACATTTTTAATCATTTTTTTCTATGCGTCGCATCACAGTATTTCGAAATAATTGCAGATCTTGAAGGGCACTTTTAATTTCATTTTTGTTCTTAAAATTTTCAAAAAGAGAATCTGTTATTTCTAAAAATGCATCTTTGATGAATTGATCATCAGAAAATGATTTGCAATTTTTTGCAAGATGACTCACTTTAAATGATGCTACAGTTACTACTTTAGATTGTAAATTAGGTGTCATGAAGAAATTTTGTTGCGCAAGTAATCTGGATTTAAGTTCTAATTTATTTTTTCTAAGGTCACTATTTGGCGGAAAATCCAATTGATATTTACCATGGAGTGCGTTAAAGTGTCCTTCTAAATTTCCTTTTTTTGGTTATAGCCACGGAAGCATTGCAAATCATACAGCAACATTTTTCTTTCACCAATACAAAAAAGTATTCTAATTCCCACTCTTGATGAAAATGATACGTTTTACTCTTTTTCATAGTATTCATTTTAAATCAAAAGATATTAAATTAACCTATAAGTACTGTCCAGTTATTAAATCAGCAAAAGCAATGCTTACCAATTAAAACACTTTAAGTTGTGCGAACCGGAAAAATATTCTGTCTGAACAGCTAACGTAGGATAATTGATGAAAAGGATTCCCGAATGAGGAAGTTGTTTCCAAAATAACCGGACAAATACACCACTGTTTATTGCTCTGTTTGGTTATATCCTTATAAGAATCAGTTTTGAATGCCTTTGTGATATTTCTCTAAAGCTATTTCTGGAGGTCACAACCATAAAACAATTTGCACGTTCCGGTTTATTGGGCTTTTCTGTTTGTGCAAACTAATTATAAATTGGTAATAAACTCAATCTTATTGCATTTGCAATTATACTGACAGCTGGAATTCTGTGGTATTTTACGTTATTATGGTGAAATGTGTTTCTCCTTCAATGAAATCTTCAATCATGCAAAAAAAACAAAAATAAAATTTCAAAATCTGCTGTTCATTCCTATTTTCGAAGCTTCATAAAAAAAAAAAGAATAACGCGCAGGTAGAGAAACCTGCTGCGCAATATACAATTTTGGTAGTATACTTGACCGCGCAAATCGAGGAATCACTGTATATTTAAAATTCATCGTGATTGACCGAAATTAAAGTCACGATCGACTGGTAGATCACAATTGACTCGTTGGCCACCCCTGTTCTAGAGTAATAGAGAAATGTATTAATAGTGAACTTCTACACTCTCTTTGGACTTCCAACCTAATAATTATTTGGCAATGTGGATTCTGTTTTTTTTGATTCGTGGCTCTTGCTTACATCACTCACAAGTTTTAATGTAAGTTTGGAGAAACTCCAGAAGTTACATTTGATTTTTCAAAGATTCAGTTTGACAGACTTCATGTAGTCTGTTTTCTTTTTCACTTGAATGGCTAGTTTCTACTGTAGCCACTTAGAGTATGTATTGGTTGGTGTCTTTTTATCTTGGCTTTTTGACTAATAATAATAGCGGCAAATAATTCAAGGAAGCAAGCAAGGATGCCTATACGGCATCAGCCAAAAAAAAAAAAAAAAGAACTATTCTGCCTCATATTTCCATCTCATCTAATAATTTCTGTAATTCTTTAAATTTATTCCAATTACCCACTTCATAATTCCAGATGGAAGTTATTTCCATCTGGAATTGAAGATGAAGATGAAGTTTTGCATTTTGCTCATAATGGAGTATCTCAAGATTCTGTATATGGGTGGTTTTCTTCCACCCACTTCAGATATCATCCACAGTTTTTCTGATGATAGTGTGCTGCATTCATCTTTTTTGTTTGACAAATCTTGCTTTCCAGAAGCAACCAAAATTTCTAGAATATCCTTCACCAGCAATTAAATGCTAATTTTTATAGTTATGTGTAACTAGGCTTGCCAGCTTCACTTGAGTTTGGTATTAGTAAATCACTCTGTTTTATTTCTCAAAAACTTCCTTTGTTTTTAATTTTTATTTCTTTCCTGCCTGTTCTTACTTTCAGAATACCTAGTTCTCTAGACATAATGTTATTGCTTCGTAACTCTCATCCTGTCCATGAAGGGGGAGTACTAGGATTATCTGTTACTATTAGTATTGACAAATAATGCAAGGAAGCAAGCTTATACAGCAACAACCAAAATTAAATAATAATAATAATAATAAATTAAAAAAAAAAAAAAAAAAAAAACTTCCTACACCAAGCTATCCATCTCCTCTAATAACTTGTCTTATTCCTCCTTAAATTTATTCAAAATTCCTGCTTACACAACACCAGATGAAAGTTTGTTCCAACCATCAACTACCTGTAATCTGAGCAAGAGTAACATCTGCCATTTTTATTTAAATGCTGAGGATGCCATCTGCATTTAGATTATGCAATCATTTCAGTCTTAAATAGATCAAAAAGATCCCCTCTGGGGTGCCTAGTATCCAGATGCTGAAAGTTGCAGAACTAATATTTTCTTGTTAATAGTATCCTTTTGTTCTCCACTAATCTTATCACTCTTCTCTGCATCCATTTTAACAGATTCATATTCTTCCTGAAATGAAGCTTACATACCTATATACAGTACTCAAAATGTCACCTTACCTATTGCCTTATACAGTGGAATAATTACCTCCTTATCCCTGCTTCCTGTATATCATTGACATTACCCCATTAGCTGTCCTAGCAGCACATCTGCTCTGTTTAGAATTCATATCTGAATGCATAATTATCCCCAGGCCTTTTTCATTCTGTATTACAATGAGTTGGGTACCATATAGTTAAGTAACCTTTCTTGTTTGAAATTAACGCAAAAAATGAAAAAAAAAAAAAAAAAAGAATTGGTCCTGGTGAATTAAAAAGGTAAAAAGAATCAAGGGAAAAAAATTAAGACATTATAAATGTTAAGAATTTTCTTTGTCATTCTTATTTATCTTAGTTTATTTCTGTCAACCCTAGGAAGTTGGAATGGTTGTATTAAGTGATTTCTTATTGGAAACAAGGCCGTGCCAGAGATTAGAAGTACTGCCTCGAACAATGCACCTCTTTAATGATCTCCGGACAACTGTGCTTTCTGGTAAGTGGAGATTTTGTTTATGCAAGGATAACTCAAAAAAGTAATGGCAGTTTTATTATTAAAAACAAAATATTATATAGGCAAAATGAACTTTATCTACACATAAGTAACAATAATGTTGTCCTTGTTCAAAGATGATAATAAATTAATTAATCTTTGCTCATGACTTTTGATTTTCCATGTGAATAGACTTTTACAGAATGCTAAATGATTCTGAAAATAAATTTAATCTTACTAACATTCAACATATAACAAAAATCAGTTGCTTTATTTTAAAAAATGAAAGAGGAAAGAAATAGTCTTTATAAAAAGAATATTTCCACATTCTCTGGCATGTGTTTGAAGTAGTGATGTTGCATTGGATTTTATTGAAATGATTTTTGTTCACTGCTGGTACCTGTTTCATATTATTGTGTGGCCAGCTTGTATTTTCTTAAACTACATAGTTTGCACAGATTCAGTAATTTTGTTAAGGATCAATGTCAAAAGTATTTCCGAGGTTACTTCAATAATTTATCTCATTGTTTAATTTTATTTGAGAAGTGCTTAACTATGCTTTACTTTTTTTTATAAAATAAAAGAGAAAAGAATAACAAATATCTCAAATGTATTTAGGCTAGGTTCTTATTTGAGGTTTTCCATCTTGCTTATATATTGAAAGCTTCTGCTTTTGCTATATAATTTTATTGAAAGGCAGGTGACTCTTATGAATATATTATTTTTAAATAATTTATGTACAAGGTGTGGCAATGAAGTTGCTGCATTGATGCTATTATGGTCCATGTTTGATGAGCTTGAAAATAAATGGAAGCGGTGTATTGTAGTTCACACTTCCTACAATAGATGATGGGAAAATAAATGGAAGCAGTGTATTGTAGTTCACACTTCCTACAATAGATGGTGGTGTGGAAATTGTCCAGGCTGACAGGTTGCAAGTAGCAGTCAGTTTCATTAGTAACATTAATGTCCAGTGTCATGATTTTGCAATGGAGCAATGAATGAATATCAAAGTTTGCTTTAAACTGGGAAAGTCTGCAACAGAAATGTATGGAATGTTAAAAACTGTTTATGGAGATGAAAGGTTAAGTCGTACCATTGTGTCTGAATGGTATTATTAGTATTTGTGATGGTTCAAAGATGGATGTGAGAATGCTCACAATGACCTAAGAAGTGGATATCCATCAACATCTTGAAATGAGAATAGAATTGCAAAAGTTCAGGAAATTGTGGTAAGAGATTGTCATTTGACCCTCAGAATAATGGCTGATGAATTGGATTGAATAAGAAGGCAAATTCTACATGAAGGTTTAGGGAAAAGGAAGTTCTATGCAAAATTTGTGCTGTACAGCTTCACAGATAAGCAGAAGCAATGAAGAGTGTCATAAATGCAAAGACTTCATCCAGACTTGTTAAGACAATCCTAATTTGCATTGATTGTATTGTCAGCAGAGATGAGTGTTGGGTGTTTCCGTACAACTCAGAGACGTAGCATCAGAGCATGCAGTGGACTTCAGAATCATCACCAAGGCCTAAAAAGTTTTCATTTATAGAAGTCATGGATCAAAATGATGCTGATCATGTTTTTCAACAAACATGGTGTGATTCACAAGAATTTGTATCTAAATGGGAGAGAATCGACGCTACAAGCAATGTACAGGTACTTTGAGTTTTTATTGAAGTTTAGGTGAGGCTCCAATTTTGAGAGAAAGGTAGCTGGTTCTTGTTGTATGGCAATTCCTCCTCTCATTCTGCAGTTGTTGTGATGACATTTCTGATCAAATGTGTTATTATACAGATCCATCACCCACTCTATTCTCCCAGTTTTGCACTAGTGACTTCTTTCTCTTTTCCAAGGTGAAAATTGTCCTTAAGATACTGAAGGAAATTTACTGACTCTTTTCGAAAACTTTTAGAATGGTGTAATAAATGCATTCAATCAGGTTTGGATTATTTTGAATAAAAATAAAACCATTTTTGAGCTTCTTCACTTTGTGTCCTTTTCATTGCACTAGTTATCTGGGAATTTTATTTCCACATCTTGTAAATTATACACATTAGACATGTACATACATTAGACTAAGTAATTATACTTATGATTAATCATTTTGACCTTGTATATAGTACTTATGATCATATTTTTATTTTGTATATGATACTTATGATCATACTTTTATCTTATATATGACCTTTTTTTTTATATATATATAAAATTTCTATATTAATAAAAATAAAAAAAAAAAACTGTTACAAAAAAAGGTTTTTGCAAGTGCAGAAATATAAATTTCACTATTTTAGAAATTGTGATTTTATACCTTGTATTTCTTATAAAAATTCAGTTTTATTTTCTGCTTTCTGAAAAGTTAACTTTTAATTCAGCATTGCATTGCATTGTTAATCATTTATGATGGGTGTGTGAAAATTAGTGAGATTGGCAATTCTGCATGCCTGTATTGGACTTGATTTATTAGGTGTTTCAGTTGCATTGTGGCATGACATTTGGTGCATCACTGTTGTTGTTGTTGTGTTTGAGGTGCATCAGCAACTCAGACCATTGTGACATTGTGTATTATGTCTGTACACTGACATAATACACAATTTGTCCGATCAGTCAGTTTGTTCACTGATTGATCTTAAAAACCTGGAATAACTCATGGATAGTTATTCTGCCTGAGATCTGCTAATCACAGCCTTGATTGAAGAGGAGTTTAAGAAATTCCTCCAGTGGTCAACATGAATCAGAGCCAGACCTCTCCAAATGAGTGAAAAGTAGTGAAATCTGTGTACTTTCATGGGGAACTTTGATGAGTCATTACCTGCAACCTGCAGACTCACCAAAGTTTTGTTGTTGTGTTCCATGTATATTTCATAGCTGTTTTATGAGATTTTTTTTTGTGATGACAGCAAACAATATTTTATGTTTGTACAATCCTTTTCACATTATTTTTTTTAAAGCTCATAAAAGTAGTCAAGAGATGTTATAGAAAACTATGACATCTGCCTAGAAGCAGATATTCAGGTAAGAAAAAACTATAGTTGGCAATGATTGAAGCGAGAGACCGAGAATTGCCATTAAATTTGGAACTATCAAGAAAGCTGCTCAATTGTTGATTGAGGAGAGAAGATTATTGTTACAGGATCTGTCTCTAGTTTAAATTTGTCATTGGAGGGAGAGAGTGAAATTATATATAAGCCCAGTGTGTGCAAGGTTGTATCCTGCATGATCTCAGTGATGATCAAAAGCAGACATGCATGGAAACCTTCCAGTGAAATATGACTCTTGTTGAAATTCTGATTTTTTTTATCACCTGTAATAACCTATGACATACCTTGAATTAGGCACCATGACCCAGAATCAAAGTAACACTCAAGTATTTGAAAACATAAAAACTTTGCTCCATTGAAGAATTTCACATTTTATCTTTAAAAGTGATGTTATGTTTTATGACTCTTTTTTTTTTTTTTTTCTCTAAAGGCACAAATCTTCAGCAGTGGTTTTATCAGGAGCAAAGAAGTGAATGATAAGCATTAGCATGGTAACTTAAAACCCTCTGGTGGCATGCAATTCAGGAAAAAAAAAAAAAAAAAAAAACAGACCAGGAATCTTGGTGAAAATGGTGATTTTTGCTTCAATACAGTGCATGGCCTCATGCAGCACCTGATGAAGGAGGTGCTGGTGGCCATCAGAAATTATACCCCATTTAATTTCTGGCCATTTCACATGCTTAAACCTGTGCTGTTTAAGCACATGTTTAGGCCTGATTGAGCCACTGCTGTTACTCTTTGCAAGATACCTGAAAATAGCCTATTACATATATTTGAGAAGTGGGTAATTTGCTGCAGAAAACATGCATTTATAAAGTCCAATACTTTACAGTTCATAATTCTTGAAAATCTGGCACATTTTACAAAGAAATCAATGTTTTAAAATCTAGAAATTACAAGGAACCAATCCAGCACTCATATTGATGATTCCATTTGTCTTTAAGAATCCATGCTTGAAAAGTGACATTCCTCTCTTTATAAAATGCTTTGCAGTGCTATTTTGTTATTTAAATCTTTTGTTGGCAGCAAAAACAGTTTAAGCTGTATAGAAAGGCAGTGCCCTTAATCCTTACAATAGAATAGACTTTGCAATGAGCTGTAATGGTATTGCACTATTTTCAAACAGAAGGCCAT
The DNA here is from genome assembly GCF_048544385.1 of Mastigoproctus giganteus. Taxonomy (NCBI): domain Eukaryota; kingdom Metazoa; phylum Arthropoda; class Arachnida; order Uropygi; family Thelyphonidae; genus Mastigoproctus; species Mastigoproctus giganteus. Next base: position 158,315,636 of record NC_143581.1, on the reverse strand, counting down.
GCCAAAAGTTTTATTTGCCATTTTTTTAAAAGATGAAACTGCTGTGATAACCTGTTTCAGGACTAATGTCCAACAGTAGGTGCTTTGTAGTCAAAATATTTAGACAAAACAGTTGCAAAGAAGTTGTTTAGTATATTAGTTTTAATAGAAAATGATGCAAGAAAGCAAGCTTATACAACATCTGCAAAAAAAAAAAAAAAAAAAAAAAAAACATTTCACCTATCCATCCCCTCCAATAGTTTGTCTAGTTCTTCCTTGGATTTATTCAAACTTTCCACATCAATGGATGGAAGCGTGTTCCAATAATCAGCCACCCATCAGCTGAAGGCAAACTTCTGCACATCTATTCTTAAACCATACTTCTTCAATTTGAATTTATGTCACATAGTTGCAATTATCAAGTGTCTGAGCAAGAAGAAGGCATCCCATTAGTATTGTGTTTGCTCAAGCCATTCAAAGCCTTAAACATCTCAATCAGATCACCTCACAAATGCCTAGTCTTCAGACACTGCAATTTGTTCCCCTCAATCTCATTGCCCAGCAGCTTCACATTCTTCCTAAAATGTGGCCTGCAAACTTGTGAACTCAAGATGTGGCCTTACCATTGCCTTATACAATGCAATAATCACCTCCTTATCCCTACTAGCAAATTCCTGTATGTCATGAAAAAATATTAGCATTAGCATTAGTAGAGGCATTTGATGCAAGAAAGCAAGCTTATGCAGCATTAGCCAAAAAAAAAAATAAATAAATAAAATAAAATAAAATAAATAAAATAAATAACCACTTCCACTTCACCCCTCTGTTCGTTCGAAATACCTGTCCAGCTGAGCCTTAAACTTATTTAGGCTATCAACTTCCACAACAAGGGATGGAAGTCTGTTCCACCAACCAACCACCCGCTGGCTAAAGGCAAATTTCCTCACGTCTATCCTACATCTGTCTTTCCTCAATTTGAATTTATGCCCTCTCAGGTGATTACTCTGAGCAAGAGGGAAAATCCCATCAGCATTGAGCATGCTCAAACCATTCAAGGCTTTATACACCTCTATCAGATCGCCTCGCTGGTGCCTCGTCTCCAGACACTGTAATTTGAAAAAACTTAAGCCTTTCTTTGTAAGAGCACCCCTTTGTTCTATTCACTAATCTTGTTGCCCTTCTTTGTACTCGTTCCAGCAGCTCTACATCCTTCTTGAAATGAGGCCTCCAGGCCTGTACTCCAGTACTCCAGTACTCTAGGTGTGGTCTGACCATTGCCTTATACAAGGGAATAATCACCTCCTTATCTCTGCTAGAAAAATTCCTATATATCATTGACAATACACCATGAGCTACTCTTGCAGCCCGTCTGCACTGCTCAGAGAACTTCATATCTGCCTGCACAACCACCCCCAGGACCTTTTCATTCTCTACCACTGTCAGTGTAGTACCACAGAGTTGATACATTGCTCTGGGGTTGCTGTTTCCCATATTTAATACTTTATATTTGTCAAGGTTAAACTTCATTTGCCACCTCTCAACCCATCTGCTCAACCTTTCCAGATTCTGTTGCAGCAGCATAGCATCAGTAGTGGCTTTAACAACTAGCAACCTTTGTATCGTCTGCAAAATTGGACATTAAGCTTGATATACCATTATCAATATCATTCATAAATACAGAAAACAATAATGGACCTAACACTGAACCCTGAGGGACTACACTAATAACATTAGTCCATGATGAGCAGTGTCCATTGATTACCACTCTCTGTCTTCTCCCCATCAACCACCCCTTTATCCATAGCAGCAATTTGCCTCCAATGCCACACTGCTCCAATTTGTGCAGCAGTCTTCCATGTGCAACAGTATCAAAAGCCTTTCTAAGATACAAATATATAATATCAAAGTTATTCCTTACATCCAGTTCTTTTGTGACTGCATCATTGTATCCAATCAGATTCGTCAGGCAAGACTTTCCCTTAACAAACCCATGCTATGTTTGAGCTATAATTGAAGTCTTGTCTAGATGATCCTGCAGTGCTTCTTTAACCACTGCCTCCATTAATTTTCCTGGAACAGAAGTTAAACTCAGAGGTGTATAATTACTTGTGTCAGTCTTTGATCCTCCTTTGTGAATTGGGGTCACATTTGCACATCTCCAGTCCATGGGTACCTCCCCTGAGTCCAAGGAAGCTCTCAAATTATGGCTAAGAGTTTGCTTACTTCCTTTGCTGCCTCCTTTAATATAACTGGATAGATCCCATTACAAGATTACAAGATTCTCTAGCTTACTGCCAGAGTTGAATACACCTCTGGCATTCCCCTCGCTGAATAACTCCTCATGTGTGTGAATGTCGATGCAAAATATTCATTTAGTTTGTTAGCTTCCTGAGCAGGATCATCAACAGTTGACCCATCGATATCAAGTGGACCAATCAGATTCATCCCCTTCCTTCTAGAGTTTACATAAGTAAAGAACTCTTTACTGTTTTTCTTTGCATCTCTTGCCAAAGATATCTCGTAATCTGCCTTCGCCTGCCTAACCTCCTTTGTAACTTGGTTACAGATCAACTTGTATCTATTATAGGCTTCTGTGTCACGTGTTAATTTGTATGTATCCCATGCATTTTTCTTCTCTGCCATATGTGTCATTAGTTCATCTGAGATCCATTTATGCCTAAACCTTGAACAATATTTCTTTGTTGGTATGTAAAGCCTAGTAGCTTTCAAGATAAGTTCTTTGAATGCTTCCCATTTTGAATTTGCTGTTGGTAACATCATCAGTTGGTCCCACTGTATAGAATTTAAATACTGTCTCAGTCCATCGTAGTCACATTTATGAAAGCAATAACCCTTCCCTTTACCCCTAATGGTAGTTACCTCCTTGAGTTTACAGTACTCAAGGCCACACCTTGAGTACTGTAAACAGGTCTGGAGGCTTCATTTTAGGAAGGATGTAGAGCTGCTGGAATAAGTACAGAGAAGAGCTACAAGATTAGTGAATGGAACAAAGGGGTGCTCTTACGAAGAAAGACTTAAGTTTTTTCAAATTACAATGTGTGGATTTTTTTTTTTTTTTTTTTTTTTTTTGATTTGGTAGTTGTTGGCGCATCGGCTTCTGTGGCCATATTGCACCTCCCAAGGTTTTTGCAGTACTTTGATCCAAGCCCGAGGCGGGAATCGAACCCGCGACCTTTGGGTTGCCGGGCAGGTACTTGACCCACTCGGCTAGCCCGGTCGGCCAGTGTGTGGAGACTAGTTACCTGCGAGGTGATCTGATTGAGGTGTATAAAGCCTTGAATGGTTTGAGCATGCTCAATGCTGATGGAATTCTTCCTCTTGCTCAGAATAATTGCCTGAGAGGGCATAAATTCAAATTGAGGGAAGACAGTTGTAGGATAGATGTGCGGAAGTTTGCCTTTAGTCATCAGGTGGCTGATTGCTTGAACAAACTTCCATCTGTTGTTGTAGAAGTTGATAGCTTAAATAGATTGAAGGCAGAACTAGACAAACATTTGGATCGTTTATGGATGGGTGAAATGAGAAGGGGTTTATTTATTTTTTTTTGGCTGATGCTATATAAGCTTGCTTTGTTGCATAATGTGCCTTTACTAATGCTATCTGTTTTCTCCTACTCAACTATCCCTTTATCCATAGCAGTAATTTGTCCTTAATGCACCACTGCTCCAATTTGAACAGCAGTCTTTTATGTACAACAATATAAACAGCTTTCTTGAAATTAAGTATGGGTTATCGTAATTATTTTTGCCTCCAATTTCTTTGTCACTGCATCATAGTAATCCATTTTGCGACTGCAGTATAATTGCAATCCTGTCCAGATGGTCTGCATTACATCTTTAACCAGTGACTTAATTATTTTGCCTGGAATATAAGTTAAGCTGTAATTTACTCATGTCATCCCTTTATTCCCCTTGAATTGGGGACACATTTGCACATCTCCATTAAAGAGGACTTTCCTTGAATCCAAAGATGCTCTTATAATTATGGTGAAGGATTTGCTTACTTCCTTTTCTGCTTCTCAATATGATTCATTGATCCCATCCAACCCAAGTCCTTTTTATGTTTAAATTTGAAAATTTCTCTTCCACTTTCCTTTCAATTATCAATCAAGTCATTTAGCTCCCTATTAGAGTTTGATAAAATTCTGGCAACCACTTTGCTAAAGAATTCCACATGTGTAAATGTAGAAAATGCCTATTTAGTTTGTCTGCAACCTGAGCAGGATCATCAATAGTTAACCCATTGATATCAAGTGGATGAATAAGATTCATCCCCTTCCTTTCATGTATGTGAATACAAAGAAAAAAAAAAATCAGATAGGACCCTTGTCTTAGATAACCCAGTTGATGTTCCTGATGAAGTGAGTGGGTGCTTTGCATCGATCTTCACTGATGAAAGACACTTAATGTTGAAGAGAGGCTGTGCAGGTGAGTTTGAGCCATATATGAAATTAGTGATTTAGAAATTACTGATGTGTTTATTAGAAAAATGTTTGAGCTAAAGGCAAGTAAGGCTTCCAGAGTTGATGCCATATACTCAGTAATTTTGAGGGAGATGGCCAGAGTGTGTATCTAAGCAGCGAAGTTAATTATGAGGGTATCATTGAATTTGGGAGAGATTCCTTTTGATTGGAGATGTGCGTAATGCCAATACATAGAGGTGGTTCTAAGAATACAATAGGTAACTACAAACCAGTAAGCCTGACTTCAGTAGTAGGGGAAAGTCATAGAAGCTATGATTAAGAGTGTAATCTAGGGACATCTACAATGAAATGGCATTCTGAAGGACACAAAATTTTGTTAATGGAAAATTATGATTAACTAACCAGTTATCCTGACACCGTCAGATGTGAGCTGGATGTAGGAAACAATTTTGACATAGTTTATTTGATTTTAGCAAAGCATTTGACTCAGTCCCTCGTGAAAGATTACTGTATAAGCTGAAACATGTTGGGATTACTGGAGAGATTCTAAGATGGATTGCAGGGTGGCTGCAGAGCAGAAAGCAGAGGGTTGTAATAAATGGATATCTTTCAGATGGATGTAATGTCAGAAGTGATCTCCCACAGATTGATTTTTGGACCACTGTTGTTTCTGATTTTCATAACTTACATTGAAGAAGCTATAAAGGACACGATATAAACATTTGCAGACATCATAAAGCTTGGGAGAGTTGTCAATGACCAGTGCCAAGCAGCACTCCTTCAGGATGACTTGAACAGGCTTCCAGAATGGTCAGAAAAGTGGTATCTATGTTTTAATGCAGAAAAATGCAATGCCTTACTTTTGCTGAATAACTCCCATCTGGGAGTTAGGATGCAGGCAGACATGAAGTTTTCTGAGTTGTGTAAACAGGTGGCTGATAAAACTCATGCCATCCTATTGATGATTTATCAAACATTATCCTGTAGAGATAGGAGGTCATAATCCCACTGTATGCGGCAATTGCAAGAGCACATTTGGAATATTGTGTCCAGGCATGGAGACTGCATCAAAAAAAATACATTGAGCTTCTCAAAAAGGGGTCCAAAGATAGGCAACTCACATGGTGTGATTGGAAAATGGTGAAAACTTCAATTATGTGGGCTACAGAGCTTGACAACTAGACAACTTATAAAGGATTGATTGGGAATTATAAGGCTCTGAGAGGGCTTAGTAAAATGACTGAAGACAGAATTTCAGAGCGAGGGGGGGGCCATAAATTCAAATTACCGGGGAAAAGGTTTAGACGAGATTGTGGGGAGTTTTCTTTTATCCAGTGAGATTGACTACTGGAACAAGTTTCCTCTGCAGGTACTTGATGCTGACAGTTTGAAGAAATTTGAAAGTCAACTAGCTAGTTACCTACATGAGGAGGGAAGTGTAGAAATTGTATTTTTTTATGGCTGGTATGAAGAAAACCTGTGGCTTCCTTGCATCATATGACTATTCTAATACTTCCTTTTAGTGTTTACATAAGTAAAGAAGTATTTGCATCCTTTGCCAAAGATTTCTCATAATCTAACATAGGCACCTATGTTAGATTATGAGAATATCTCATATATCTCATAATCACCAGATAATTTATATGCATCAATGCATTTTCTTCTCTACCACGTGTCTCATTAGATCATCTAACATCCATTTAGGTCTAAACCTTGAACTGCATTTCTTAGTTGGTATGAAGTGCCTGGTAGCTTTTATAATTATTTCCCTCATTGCTTCCCATTTAGAATTTGTTCTTAGTAACATCATTAGTTGGTCCCACTGTTTGAATTTAAAAACTGTCTGAGATCACTGTGGTCTTCTTTATGAAAACAAAAACTCCTTCCCGTACCCTTGATGTTAGTTATATCTTTAAGTAAATCCCACATTAATACACTGTGATCACTGCCACCTAGTGATTTCTTTTATCTTCATATTCTTAACACATGAAGAATCACTCTCTCTTGTTGTCTATCTTATATGCTGCTATAGAAAATAGTCATTGAATAAATACACAAAAGTCTTGCTAATGTTTGAGTGACCAATCCAAAAGTTCCAGTCAATATCTAGAAAGTTAAAATCCCCCTTCTGGCTACCACTTCTCTAAAGAATTCCTCATGTGTGAATGTAGATGCAAAATACCTATTCAGTTTGTCTGCAACCTGAACAGGATCATAAACAGTTAAATTGTTGATATCAAGTGAGCTAATATGATTCATCCCCTTCTAGTGGTTGCATAAGTAAAGAAGTCTTTGCTGTTTTTCTTTGCATCCTTTGCCAAAGATTTTTCATAATGTTTGATGAGAGCAGCCATGCATTCACTGTTTTACTACCTACAGAAAAAATAATAATTGAAGCTATATTAGAACTATGAAATCATAGTTCTAATATAGCTTCAATTATTATTTTTTCTGAGCGTTATCAATAAAGACCACCTACTATCTGAAGAGGAATGGTTGTGCCTGAAATGGACTGTCATAGCAACCACATCTTTAAACAAGCAGTCACTTAATCTTTTGGCAAGGCCATCCATTTTAAAATTAGGGTAATACCAGGGCAACTAATTAAAAAGCAAGTTGGTTTTGCCATGAGCTTTAAGACCATTTAAATATCAATGTATTTAAAATCTTCTTGGTGGCCAAAGCAGGTGAAACAACAAAGTACTCAAAGCCAACAAGGACAAACATCTCTTAATTTCTCTGTGGCTGTATAGCTTAAGCTATAACTTTGAATTTATATTTTTTCACAGCTATCACAGCTATATGGTTGGTTGTACACTGCTTGCATGAATTGGTGAATTTGACGATACTTTAGGCAACTGCATGCAACGAGAGACTGACAATGCCCAGTGTCGGTACAGCTGAAAAAATGTATTCTTTATTAAATCTATGGTTTCCAGATAAATATAAATTTCTTTCATAAACAGTGACTTACTAACAGACAAACAATATATTTAATTCCGAACAACCAAGGGCTTTTTTTACTACCATTATAACTAGTCACAACAGGCAGCTCAAGGTCACTAACTTGGCTTCCTGCCCCATACCACGACTGTGGAAGAGAAGGTCTAGTGAGTGACCTTGAGCTAGCTGTTGTTTTTCTCTCTGCTGTAGTTATGGTGGCACATATAAAACTTAATGATCTTTGTTATTAATTACGAGAAATCAACTGAATTTCTCCATACTACATTACATTATTGAAACCAAAATATCATGTAAACAGGTAAAGATTGCCTCATTTTAATAATTATTCTTCAAGAAGAACAGTAATGTTTTGTTCTTATTCCCATTGCAAAAGGATTTTTTTCTCTAAAGCACAGCCATTGAACATCTAATCTAATCACAAAGGAGGTTAGGTAAGCTTAAGGCAGATTATGAGAAATAGAGATTTCTCATAATCTGCCTTAGAAAGATTATGAGAATGCTAAGAAAAGCAAAAAAAATTTCTTTACTTATATTAATAGAAGGAATGGATTTGGATTTAATCACTTTGATGGTTTAACTATTGGTGATCCAGTCTTGGTTGCTGACAAACTGAAGATAATCTGTATCTACATTCACACATGAAAAAATTTTTAGGTTTGGATGCCTGAGGTATATCAAATTCTAACAAATTCTATATCAAATAACAACAAGCAAAATGATTTTGTAATAAGTGAGAGGGAATAAGAATTGTTGAAGTTAAAAATAAAGAATGTACATGGAACAGATGGGGGTCTGTCCATTTATCTTAAGAGGGGCAGCAAAAGAGGGAAGCAAACCTTTAGCTGTAATTATAAGAACATCCTTCAATTTAGGGGTTCTATCGATTAGAGATATGCGAATGTTTCCCCATTTCTCAAAGAGGAATCAAAGGGTAATTACAGATCTGTAGCTTGATTTCTGTTCTAGGGAAAATAATTGAGTCATTGGGTAAAAGAAGTAATGAAGTTATATGGCAATTACAGCATGGATTTTTTAATTGATGACCTTGTTCTAACCAATCTGATTGGATGCTGTGACATAGCCCCTCAACTTGGGCTCCTGTACATGGTAAGGGGACCTTCCGGTGCTGCTGAGCTTCCAGATTAGCATCACTGGGATCTGATGGCCATGCCTTGGTCCCAGAGTTACATCATTGGACTCCAGCATGTGCAGCCATGCATCACAACCCAAGGAAACTGAGAAATGATCCTGGTGGGTGAGGGGCCTAGCCCTGATACACCACTTTTGTCCCTGCCTCAACAAGATGAGAGGTTCTGGATCAGTCTGTCTGGGATCAGTCAGTGGGTGGTCCTTACTGCTAGAGTCAACTGCATTCCAATAGGGCTCCTTCCCTTTGGTCCAGGGACAGGGTAAAGACATTGTAAATGTGGGTATGATGCTCTAAGCAAACCTGGCATCCCATTCATTTATGCAGAACCTGTTAATTTATGAGTGTGCATCCCTTCTATAGCTTTGTGGTGGATATCTGTTGCCCTAAGTATCTCTGTGGAGATACTCAGGGCATCAGAAATTTTAGCATTAGCATTGCTAATGCTAAAATCCACGATGAGTTGCCATTGACATGGCAACTCGTCGTGACGGTATTCACAATATGAGATGTAACTTAAACGATGCCGCTATTGCAAATATTTGCTAATCTATAATTGGCTGTGTATTAATGATGCAAGTGCACTAAGATATACATAGGCTAGCAACTTCAACAACAAAAGATGGAAGTCTGTTCCACCAATCAAACACCCGTTGGCTAAAGGCAAATTTCTGCACATATATACTACGACTGTCATTCCTCAATTTAAATCTGTATCCCCTCAGATTTTTAATCTGAGCAAGAGAAAGAATCCCATCAGCATTCAGCTTGTTTAACTCATTCAAGGCCTTATATACCTCAATCAGATCACACCTTGCAGGTGCCTACTCTCCAGGTGCTGGAATTTGCAGAACTTAAGCCTTTCTTTGTAAGAGCACCCCTTTGTTCCTCTCACCAATCTTGTTGCCCTTCTTTGTACTCATTCTAGCAACTTTACATCCTTCCTAAAATGAAGCCTCCAGACCTGTACACAGTACTCTAGGTGTGGCCTAACCATTGCTTTGTACAATGGGATAATCACCTCCCTGTCCCTGCTAGCAAAATTCTTATATATCATTGACAAGACTCCATGACCTGCCCTGGCAGCCTGTCTGCACTGCTCAGCGAACCCCATATTTGACTGCGCAATTACCCCCAGGTCTTTTTCACTTTCCAATTCCCTGAGTGTAGTACCACACAATTGGTATGTTTCTCTTGGGTTATTGCTACCCATATGCAGTACTTTGCATTTGTCAATTTTAAATTTCAGTTGCCACTTTGCAGCCCATTCAGGTGCTTCCATAGCCAGGTGGGCAGGAGCAGCAGTGCATGGCACATGCTTCTTGAATAGACCGGGGTTGAGCCCGTGACCACCAAATACGGAGGATATGGAAAGGTCAGGGAATGAACACCGCATATCCCCGGAGCAATATAGCCTTAGTTGCTAATGCTCCTAAAAACCAAATAACCAAAAAAACAAACAAACATCGCAGCCCATTTGCCCAACTTATCTAGATCCAGTCAGAGTAGCATACTGTGTTTACTGTTGTTAACAACCCTGCCAACCTTGTATCATCTGCAAACTTGGACATTAATCCTGATATATTTTCATCAATATCATTAATGAATACGCAAAATAACCGTGGGCCCAGCACCCAATCCTGGGGAAATCCACTAAGAAATTGGAGCAGTATGGGTCCATGAAGAGCAATGTCCATTGATTACCACTCTCTGTCATCTCCCACTCAACCATCCTTTTATCCATTGTAGCAACTTACCCTTAATGCCATACCTCTCCAATTTGTACAGCAATCTTCTATGTGCAACAGTATCAAAAGCTTTCCTGAAATCCAAGTAGATATCAGAATTATTTTTGGCATTCAGTTCCTTTGTGACCACATCATAGTATCTAATCAAATTGGTCAGACAAGACCTCCCTTTAACAAACCCATGCTGTGTCTTAACTATTACTGCAGTCTTGTCTAGATGATCCTGCAATGCTTCTTTAACCAGTGACTCCATTATTTTCCCCGGAACACAAGTTAAACTAACAGGTCTATAGTTACTTGTGTCACCTTTTGAACCCCCTTTGTGAATTGGTGATACATTTGCACACCTCCAGTCCATGGGGACCTCCCCTGAGTCCAAGGAAGCTCTCATAATTATGGCTAATGGTTTGCTTACTTCCCTCACTGTCTCCTTCAATATAACTGGATAGATCCCATCCACCCCACGTGCCATCCTTATGTTTAACTTCAACAATTTCTTCTCCATTTTACTCTCAGTTATTACAAAATCACTTAGCTCCCTGTTAGAGTTTGATTAATGTCTGGCATTCCCCTCTTTAAATAACCCCTCGTGTGAATGTAGATGCAAAATACTCATTCAGTTTATCAGCTATCTGAGCATGATCATCAATAGTCAATCCGTCTATGTTAAGTGGTCCAATCTGATTCTTCCCTTTCCTTCTAGAGTTTACATAAGTAAAGAACTCTTCGCTGTTTTTCTTTGCATCCTTTGCCAAAGATATCTGATAATCTGCCTTCGCTTGCCTAACCTGCTTTGTGACTTGCTTACAGACAAGTTTATATCTGCAATAGGCTTCTGTGTCACCTGATAATTTATATGCATCCCATACATTTTTCTTCTCTGCCACGAGCCTAATTTGACATCCATTTAGGCCTAAACCATGAACAGTATTTCTTATTTGGAATGAGGGTTACATCATTGGAATCCAACATGTGCAGCCGTGCATCACAAACCCAAGAAAACTCAGAAATGATCCTGGTGGGTGTGGGGCCTAGCCCTGATACACCACTTTGGTCCCTGCTCTGACAAGATAAAAGTTTCTGGACCAGCCTGTCTGTGATCAGTCAGTGGATGGTCCTTACTGCTAGAGTCAACTGCATTCCAATAGGGCTCCTTCCCTTTGGTCTAGGGACAGGGTCAAGATATTATTGTAAATGTGGGTATAATGCTCTAAGCAAAATTGGCATCCCATTCATGTATGCAGAACCTGTTAGTTTGCGAGTGTGCATCCCCTTCTATAGCTTTGTGGTGGATATCTGTTGCCCTAAGTATCTCTGTGGAGATATTCAGGGAATCAGAGATTTTATTTTGCTCTTATGAGTAATTTGAATTCTTCTTCTTCTTCTTCTGGGGAAAAACATTGTACAAATGATACCGACAACACTTCTATAAAAAGATCCAGAACTGAGGATACACTACCATCAGTGACACTACTTTTCCTCATTCTGCATTCTACCAGCACTCAGGATTAAGCACTCAGGAAAATTTCGTCCTTCTTCATACAGAAAGGTTTAGAAGAGTTTGCAGGATCTCCAAAATCTGTGAAAAACTGAGATTTTTTAGTGAAAGCTTTGTGTGCCAAATATGCCAACAGATTCTGAAAGCCACATCCATTGGGGAATAAATATCACTGTAACCCACATAAAGCCATGGTTTATCGGGGTTACATGGTTAATTCTTCACATGGTGTCATATCAGAGTTGGTTCTTCTTCATTTTTTTAAAGAAGAGATCTGCTCTGAGCTGAAAGATCAAGGTGTGACACCTATCAAGTGAACATCAATGTGCAAAGATGAGAATCTCATTGTTACTTGAGTTCTGATTGTTACATTCAACATTCTTCTTCTGGGGAAAAACGTTGTACAAATGATACCGACAACACTTCTGTAAAAAGATCCAGAACTGAGGATACACTACCATCAGTGACACTACACAGCCTCCAAGTTCCATCAAGGCTGGCTATTTAAACTGTCCAGTAAGGATATACATTCCAAATCTACTTAGTTGTTTTAAGTGCTAAAAGTATGGCTGCTTGATATACATTCCAAATTTACTGAGTTGTTTTAAGTGCTAAAAGTATGGCTGCTTGATATACATTCCAAATCTACTGAGTTGTTTTAAGTGCTAAAAGTATGGCCGCTTGCAAAGAGCCTGTAATGGCAACTCTTCCTGTGCTTGACATGATGCCAAAAACCATGAGAGAGCAAGGAATGTCCATTTTCAAAGCTAATTTGTGCAAATTGCCAAGGAGAGCACCCTGCACACACTCCAGCATGACAGCAGTGGAAGGAAGAAAAAGAATTTCGAAAACTGAAAACAGAGCTGAGCATTTCCTATCAAGTGTCCAGAAAATGTATCTAACCTGCAAATAGCAGCAATCCATCATACACCCAGAAAGTTTCTGGGAAGTGTACCATTGTAACACAGATAGAAATTACCATACTGAGTTCGCTAAAACCTACTCAAAAGCAGTTTTCTGATCTACCAACCACTGCCTCAATAGCACTAGCAATATTCTTGCACCCAAACTATTCTCTCCAAAACTTTTGTCTAGTTCTTCCTTGAATTTATTTAAGGTATCAAGTTCTGCATCGTCAGATGGAAGTTTATTCCACCAATCAACTATCTGCTGGCTAAAGGCAAATTTCTGTACATCTTTTCTACAACCGTCTTTCCTCAATTTGAATTTATACCTCCTCAGGTGTGGAATCTGAGCAAGAGGAAGAATCCCATCAGCATTGAGCTTGCTCAAACCATTCAAGGCCTTATACACCTCAGTCAGATCTCCTTGCAGGTGCCTAGTCTCCAGATGCTGCAAATTGCAGAACTTAAGAGTTTTCTTGGTAACGACAGCCCATTGTTCTACTCACTAATCTTTTTGCCCTTCTCTGTACTCATTCCAGCAGCTCTACATCTTTCCTAAAAGGCCACCAGACCTGTATGCAGCACTCAAGCTGTGGCCTGACCATTGCCTTATACAAAGGAATAATCACCTCCTTATCCCTGCTACCAAAATTCTTATATATCATTGACAAGACCCCATGAGGTACCCTTACAGCCTGTCTGCACTGCTCAGAAACTTCATATCTGACTGCAACAATTATCCCCAGGTCTTTTTCATCCTCCAGTACCCTGAGTGTAGTATTGCACAGTTGGTATGTTACTCTAGGGTTATTGCTACCCATATGCAGCATTTTGCATTTATCAATGTTAAACTTCACTTGCCACCTCTCAGCCCATATGCTCAACTTTTACAGATCCTTTTGCAGTACCTTACTGTCATTAGCAACCCTACCAACCTTCATATTGTCTGCAAACTTGTACATTAAGCCTTATATACCTTCATTAATATCATTGATAAATATACAGAAACAACAATGGGCTAAACACGGTCTTCTGGGGGACACCACTAATAGCATTAGATCACTAAGTGCAGTGTCCATTAATTATATATATATATATATCCCTCTCAACCATCCCTTTATCCATAGCAGCAACTTGTCCTTAATGCCATACTGCTCTAACTTTTACAACAGTTTTCCATGTGCAACAATATTAAAAGCTTTCCTGAAATTCAAGTATATGATATCAAAATTAATTTTTTTGTTTAGTTCCTTTGTGACCATATCACAGTATCCAAACAAATTTGTCAGACAGTACTTCTCCTTAAGAAAGCCAACCTGCATCTGAACTATAACTGCAGTCTTGTCTAGATGATCTTGCAGTGCATTTTTTTAACCAGTGACTCCATTATTTTCCCTGAAATAGAAGTTAGACTAAGAGGTCTGAACTTACCTTTCATGTCACCTTTTGATCCCCATTTGTGAATTGCAGATACATTTGCCCATCTACAGTCTGTGGGGGGTCTCTCCAGAGTCCACTAATAACATTAGTCCCTGAAGAGCAGCACCCATTGATTACCACCCTCTGTCTTCTCCCACTCAACCATCCTTTTATCCATTGTAGAAACTTGCCCTTAATACAATTCTGCTCCAATTTGTAGAATAGTCTTCCATGTGCAACAGTGTCAAAAGCTTTCCTGAAATCCAAATATATGATATCAAAATAATTTTTTGCATCCAGTTCCTTTGTAACCACATCATAATAGCCTATCAAATTTGTCAGACAAAACTTTCCCTTAACAAACCCATGCTGTGTCTGAATTATTGCCGCAGTCTTGTCTAGATGATCCTGCAATGCATCTTAACCAGTGACTCCATTATTTTACTCGGAACAGAAGTTAATCTAACTGATTTGTAATTACTCGTGATACCCTTCGATCCCCCTTTGTTCATTGGGGGATACATTTGCACATCTCCAGTCCGTGGGGACCTCCCCTGAGTCCAAGCATGCTCTCATAATTACGACTAAGGGTTTGCTTAGTTGCTTTGCCGCCTCCTTTAATATAACTGGATAGATCCCATTCACCCCAGGTGCCTTTCTTATGTTTAACTTCAACAATTTCTCCTCCACTTTGCTCTCAGTTATTATAAAATCATTAAGCACCCTGCTACAATTTGATAACCTTCTGCCATTTTCAAGCCTTAATAACTCCTCAAGTGTGAATGTAGATGGAAAATACTCATTCAGTTTGTTTACCATCTGAGCAGGATCATCAACAATCGAACCATCAATATTAAGTGGACCAATCAGATTCATCCCCTTCCTTTTAGAGTTTACATAAGTAAAGAAATCCTTGCTGTTTTCTTAGCATCCTTTGCCAAAGATTTCTCGTAATCTGCATTTGCCTGCCTAACCTCCTTTGTGACCTGATTACAGACTAGCTTATATCTGCCATAGGCTTCTGAGTCACTTGATAATTTATATGCATCCCATGCATTTTTCTTCTCTGTCACGAGTCTTATTAGTTCATTTGATAACCATTTATGCCTAAACTTTGAACAATATTTCTTAATAGGTATGAAACTTTTGAAATAGGTATGAATCGTGGAAGTAGCTTCCACGATTAATTCCTTGAATGCGTCCTACTTAGAATTTACTGTTGGTAATATCGTCAATTAAACCCACTAGAGAATTTAAAAACTGTCTGAGACCACTGTACTCACCTTTACGGAAGCAAAAACCCTTTCCTTTACCCCTGAAGGTAATTATATCTTTATGTAAATCCCACATCAGTACACTGTGATCACTGCCATCTAGTGGTTCCTTTATCTGCAAATTCTTAATACACGAATGATCACTGCTGATAACTAGATCAAGAGTATTACCCTCTCTAGTTGCCTCTCGAACATGCTGCTGCAGAAAACAATCATCCAATAAATCCACAAAAGTCTTACTAGTGTGTGAGTGACCAACCCACAAGTTCCAGTCAATATCTGGGAAGTTAAAATCCCCCATTATGAGACATTCTGATTTACTACCTTACTCTATTTCTCTGTACAATTGTTCATTGTACTTATTCGATTCATTAGGCCTAAAACACACTCCTACTCTTATTTCTGCTTTATTACACGCCAAACTGACTCAACAGTGCACTGTTCATCTATATCAACTGGATGCACTTCTTTTGTTTTTATGTTTTTCTTAATTAACAGTATGGCGCCTCCTCCCTTCCTATCCTGAAGAAAAGATACACATTGTACTCCCCAAATTCCAATTCTGCATTCCTAATATCAGTGTGACACCATGTCTCTGATATCCCAACAATATCCGCCTTTGATGTCTTGACCAACACTTAAAATTCATCAAATTTATTTACTATACTTCTAGCATTGGTATACATGCACCTATTCCTAGTTACCCTGACACATCCCATATGATTTCACGATGACTGCCATCAGCCCCTGAAACCCCCAGCACCCCTCGCTCCAGGTCGCTACTTATTCTAATAGAAGTTGTGCAAGAATCACCTTCACCTCTGCCTGCGGCTACTTTTAACCTTTTAGTCTGTGAATCCCCCCCCTAAGCTAGCAGTTTTCTGACCCACCTAACACTGCCTTGATAGCATCAGCAAATATTCTTGCACCCTTTCTATTTAAGTGTATCTCATCCCTATAGAAGTAGTCTCTCCTTTTAACAAGCACAGACCACACTGAAAAAAATTCTACCCCTTGAGCCTTGCACATTCCCTCCAGGGCCAAATTGATTGACAAGGCTCTCATCATGTACTTCCTCCTGTCGTGTCTGGGCAGAATTGCAGACACTTTCAAATTTAACCCTAACTCACGACTTTTTTGCAACATTGACCTGTTCTTGTTAAGTAAATCTGCAGATCTCCTACTCTTAATGTCATTGGTGCCAACGTGTACAACAATATCGCCTTTTGTGCCCTTAAAAAAATGATATATGCTTTTCATCTTTATCAACTTTTGCCCCTGGCAGACATACCCTGGTCTTGTTCCATCTATCCTTTTTACACAATATATTCCCCGTCTCCCTGACAATAGAGTCATCAACAATAACTAGTTCCTTTGGGACAAGCGCTGCCATCTGGGTGGTGCCGCCCACCAAGGATAAGTAACAATAATCTTCTCTATTAGTGAAGTGTTAATTATTCAAGGAAGTGCAATACTTGGTAACTTGTGAAGGATGAGCACAATATGAGATACATATGAACTGATGCTATGCATTACTATCATAGTTTTCTTTAAGAGTTTCTGTGGTGTATCTACACCAGTATTATGTAGTTATATAGATGCAAATTCTTAATGCATGAATAATCACTGCTAATAGTGAGATCAAGAGTATTTCTCCCTCTGTTTGCCTGTCGAACATCCTGCTGCAGAAAATATTCATCCAATAAATCCACAAAAGTCTTGCTAGTGTGCGAGAGACCAAACTACAAGTTCCATTCTAAATCTGGGAAGATAAAATCAGCCATTATAAGACAATCTGGTTCACTGGCCCACTCTATTTCTCTGTACAGTTGTACAGAGAAATTCTACTCTTGTTAAATAAGTCCCCAGATCATTTACTCTTAATGATCTGAGGCATATCATTAGTGCTAAAGTGTACAAAAATATCACCTTTTGTGCTCTTAAAAGATGACATCTACTCTATAATGTCATGAACTTTTGCCCGTGCAGACATACTGTGGTCCTATTCTACCTATCCTTCTTGTGTAAAAAAATAAATTCTGTCACTCACCCTCCGAAATCATTCTTTTGGTGATATAGGTTCTGATAAAAGACAATGATCAAGCCTCCCTCATCTTAATAACTTGCTTATGTTTAAATTGTGTACCAAATACTCAAGTATAAGTTGAGAAATTTTTGATGTTTTTAAAATCAATAAATGCATGGTTGCCTTCTTATGGGTCATGTTGAGTTTCTACATACGGAAAAGAATTTATGTTAATAACTTAAAATAATTTTTAATGTTATCATTAAATATTCACTATGTTTTCAGTTCATTATTGAGTAAGCAAGTCCTGAAATACAGCACCTCGCACATTGTGGATGACCACCCAGGTGTGAACCAATGTATGCAGAGGTTGAGGTATGGTGCCCACACCGCATGAAGGAATGCCGCCCCTCTGTGTTACCACATATTACTAGGTGTTGACTCTCATGAACCAGTGCAATACCACCACCACTTTGCTTATTGGACGCTTGAAGTGGTGGAAGCCATGTTTAGTCTCCAAAACAAAGCTCAGGTAAACCCTCACTCATCTTTTCCATCATGCAGTATGATTGATGTCTTTGATTGAGGTTATAATGGACATCATTGTGAGATCCAGCTTCCTTACATTTTGAGGGCACAGCTTTAAAAAAGTGTTTGCAGGCCAGCCGCTAGTTAGTAGACTAGACCGAACTAGACCATATTGATAACTCCGTAACAGGCTTCCAGATCAGCTAGTCTATAATCACACTGCCTCTACTCTACCAGATAGTGACAGTTTGTTATTTGTTTTTTTTTTTTTTTTAGGAGCATTAGCAACTAAGGCCATATTGTTCCAGGATATGTGGTGGTCATTCCCTGACCTTTCCGCATTCTCCGTATTTGGTGGTGACGAGCTCAAACCCCGGTCTAATCAAGAAGCGTGTGCTACGCACTGTTGCTGCTGCTCCTTCCCACCTGGCTATGGAGGTGCCTAGATAGTGACAGGAGGGAGTCCGAGTAGTGTGTGTGGGGTTAGTGGCATTGTGAAGGCGATGTTATGTCAAGGAACTGGGTGTGTTCTTACCATGTGTATGCCAAATCCAAAAATTTTATTACTTCATGCAGCATGTTCCCCCTCTACTCTTCTTACTACTAAATACATCATGAATTGTCAAACTAACAGAGCAACCATTTCTGTGAAAAGATCTAAACCTCCCAAATACTTCTGTGTTCATTTCACATATATACGTGGTCTCAGTTCTAATCTCAATGACATCCATTTCCACTTACAGTCTGCCAAACCCCATGTACTTTTTCTAACAGAACCTCAGTTATCGATTGATTCAACCACTGCTCATCTCAGTTGCCCAAATTATTCACTGTATGATTCCTTTCACCTTAAAGGTGGTACTTGTGCATATGTCCATTCTGATATTCCCTGTCAGAAGTTTAGTTTTTGGAATCTCCTCTTTTCGGTCTTCCCTGACTTAAAATCTCTGTACCACATTTTGTCGAATTAATCCGTTGCCTCTATCATCCTTCCAAATTCAATAATCACTTGGGATTCTTTGACTTCCTCTCTTTGAAACATGACTTTCTCCTGTCCAACTTTCCTAACAGTGAGGTAATTTTCCTTGGTGATTTTAATGTTTACAACTCCAGCTGGCTTCCATTTTCTAGTCACACAAACTCAGCTGCTCGAGAAGCTGAGACTTTTACGCTTAATAATGACCTTGCACAGATTGTTCATTTACCTACCAGAATAACAGACAATTCTAACAATGCAGCCAACATACTTTTTACCTTTTTCTTCCAAAGAATCCTAAGTACACCTTCGAGGCGAGTGATCCTCTAGGCACCTCAGATCACAACTTGGTGATACAGTAAACCCTCAATTTAACGGGCTAATAGGGAAGAAGGGGTGTCCATTAATGCTGAAAATCCGTTAAATCGAATGTAACCTAGGGGCATTCTTTATTGTTCTTAATGTAAAAAAAAAAAAACTTTAATACAATATACAGTACTGTACAATATAAAATTATGTTGCTGTTTGGCCTTTGATTTACGGATATCAGAAACAGTTTGTTTTTTACGTCTTAAATTTCACAAACACTTGCTACTGAGACGCCTTGTTCTAATTTCTCAGTTAGCTCTAACTTCTGTGCCACATTTAAGTTCACACGCTTTCTTTTAACTCCTCTATCATGTGATGCCATTTTAAATTGTAAGGATTGCAAAATTATTTAATAAATAAAGTCACAATTCAGAAATCACAGAAACACTATATACAGCCTGACTGCACGATAGGTTGAGGCAGACTGAGACCAAAACAAAGCGAGTCGGTAGACCTGCAGTTTAGTGTTCCGAGTCACATTCAGCAAGTCACAGCCTGCTTTTATTTGTATTGTGGGAAAACAGCTAGTTGAACACGTTTTCAGAAAGATTAAAAAACAATTTCCTGACTACAATTTCCTGAATTTGATTATAAAAATAAAAGTAGGTAATTATCAAAACAATAATGGAAATAGGTAATTATTATTAATTTTTAATTAGTAATAATACTGAAGTTTTGTTTAACCCAAAAAAAAAAAATAATATGGTCGAGATTAACATGTACATTACTGTATTATTATTTGTCCGGTCCGTTAAAATCCGAAATCCGTTATATCAGGGTCCGTTAAATCGACAGTTTTTACTGTAGTTTCTTTTCTAATGGAACCTTTCTCTCACTGCAATTCCCAACTTTGTGTTGTTTGCATTACCAGAATGCAAAATGGGATGATCTGTGAGATTTCTTTTCTTCTTTTCCTTGGTCAGATTACTGTTTCTAAACTTCTGATGTCAACATTTTCTCAGATCATGTTAGTAAAATTATTCTTGTAGGGATGGAATCCTTTATTCCACACGCCATCTTAAAATATCATCTTCTATCCAAACCGTGGTTTTCTAATAAATGTGCTAAAGTTGTTCAAGAAAAGAATGTTGCATATCATAATTGGCTTGTTTCCAGATCTTCAGTTTCATTTTCTGCCTACGCCAATGCTTGTAACAATTGTAAGGCAGATATTAATATGTCCAAACTAGATTTCGAACAGGCTATGAGTTGAAAACTTGCTTGTTGTCCAAATGGTAGCCGCGCATCGTGGTTTCTTGCCAAAGCAATTGGCCACAACTTTTGCTCATCCCTGTTCCCATCTCTCTCAAAAGCAGTTTGTTCTATTGCCACTTCAGCCAAGGTTACTGCTGACCTGCTAGCATCCTATTTCTCTTCCAACTCATGTATTAATAATCTTGGGAAACCAACTCCCTCCATTCCCAGTATGCTTCATTCAATGCCTCCTGTGGACTTCCACAGGGCTGTGCATATGTGGGGTGCATTGGATGTGCCATACCGTGGCTCCCAATTGAGGGAGCCATCAAGGTGTCAACATAAATAAATGAGGCCCCTTAACCTCTTTTGCATCTGGGCCCCCAAGTACCTTTTCATGCCCTGGACTTCCATCAAAAGGATGTTAGAAGGATTTTGATAAATCTTGATGCTAAGAAAGCTCCAGGTCCTGATGGTATTTCTCCACTTATTCTCAAAACCTGTGCTCTCAAAATTACTCCTGTTCCATGTCACCTTTTTTCACTTTTTTATTCCAGAGGTTCTTCTGCTTGGAAATTTTCTCATATCCAGCCAGTTCCTAAAAAGGGTGACAAATCCCTCCCATCTAATTATTGCTCCACTGCAATTACTTCTATTCTTTATAAAGTAATGGAGAGATCTCTTAACTGCCAACTCTTAAGCTATCCAGAAACCTTCCATCTGATCAATGATCGCCAGTATGGATTCCATCAGTGTCGATCCACTGCTGACATTCTGGCTTATGTTATCCATCTATGGACAAATTCAAATTTGGTGAAACTCAAGCAGTTGCTTTTGACATTTCAAAGGCTTTTGATTGTGTTTGGCATAAAGGTCTTCTAAATAAGCTTCCATCTTATGGTTTGCGAACTATTTTTTATAATTGGGTATCCGGTTTTCTCTCCGACAGCTCACTGCAGGTGAGGTAGATCACACTCTGTTTTCTAACTTCTCCACTAATACTTGTGTTCTCCAAGATTCAATTTACTCTCCCATTCTTTTCCTTTTGTATATTAATGATGATCTTCCATTGACCAGAAATCATTTCCATAGTTTTGCTGATGAGAGTGCATTGTATTCCACCTTCCAGTTTGAGGAAATCTTTCCCTGCTCCAGTTTGAGAAACCTTGCCCTGGTAGCGGATATTGAAGAAGCTTCAACTTCTTGAATATCCACTACCATTTCCTTAAATTCTGATCTCCAGTGGGGCAAAGATAACTAAGTTGATTTCAATCCTACTAAAACTCAATTCTGTCTTACATCTCACAAAAAAGGATTCTTCTGCTGCTATGCATATATTTGATACACTGTGATTTCTAGGCAAGATCTCTATTGGGGATTACCCTAACTTCTAATTTCTCTTGGCATAAGCACATTATAAATATTGCTTCCTCTGCATTTAAAAAACTGGGTTTTTCTCTTTCGTTCTCGGCGTTACTTTTCTTCTAAACAGCTGTTCACTCTCTACAAATCGCAAGTCCACCCTACCATGGAATATTCTTTTTACATCTGGGGTGGTGCCCCCAAAACTTCTCTCAGTCTTCTAGATTCCATTCAAAAGTGGACAGTTAGATTAATTAATGACTCATCTCTAGCAGTGTCTCCCCCGCTCTCTGTCTCATAGACATTCTGTTTCTGCTGCATGCCTTTTCTATAGATACTTTCATGGGCATTCAAATTCTATTCCAATTCTTCTGAATTGGCTTCTATAATTCCTGCTCTCTCTCTCTCTTTCAAAGCAGTACAAATACGTGTCGCAATCGGTCAACCTCCTTTTACTGTCTACTCACAGAACCATGTTTTCTTCTTCCTCATTTATTTATTCAACTTCTGGTTTCTGGAACAACCTTCTTTCATATGTGTTTCCTGAAAATTACAATCTACAGAAGTTCAAGTCTAATGTCAACAAATCTTCTATCGTCTTCTCAACCTCCAACCCGTGCACAGTACTAAGTACTATTGGTTTTAATATCTCTCATGTTTGGGATTTTTATTAAAAAAAAAAAAAACATGTGCATTATGAGTAGACATGTCACTCAAATTCAAATGGATTTGCCCATATAATTGTACAATTGCCCATGTATTTCAATGTCTTAGTTTTATTTTAATAGAAAATAGAGAGTTCATACAGATTAGAGATGTGCATGTGTCTCTCCTATTCACAAAGAGGTTTAAAGGGCAAAGAGAATAATTCTCAAAAGCTTCACATCTGTTCCAAGGAAAATAATGGAGTCAGTGGTTACAGAAGTATTGCCTGATCACCTTGATAGGAATGCAATTACAGAGCAATCACTTATTGATTTGTTCAGGGAAGATCTTGTCACACCAATCAGATCAGCTACTATGACATAGTCACAAAAGAAATAGTTGTCAAAAATAATTTTAATATTAGATACAGGCAGTTCCTGCTTTACGAGTTCCCAAGTTTACAAGTTTTTTTTTCTTTTTTTTTTTTTTCAAGTATCAACAAAATCGAAAATATGAACATTAATTGCAAAAAATAAATGTTAAACATTCATAAATACTGCATTTCAAACCACGCTTGTTGCTATACAATGCAGTCTACCTCCACTTTACAATATTAATCAGTTCCAGAGACACCATCATATCATGAAAATATCATAATGTGAACCCAATAACACATTGTTTTTTGGTAATTCATTCCACAACCTCGTAAGTTGAAATTTTCACTGTATAACTCTCTGAAATGTTGTTTCTATAGTGTAAATTGTATTACAGTAGTTACCAATTCAAATCATTAAAATACACTACACTTTCATCATTATCATATGTTCCATTATAAGAATCAATTTTGAACAGCTTTGTGATATTTTTCTAAAACACATTTCTGGAGGTCACTACCATAAAACAATTTGAACTTTCCAGTTTATTGGGCTTTTCTGTTAGTGCATCTAATTATAAACAGGTAGTAAACTTGATCTTATTGCATTTGCGATAATCCCAATAATTGGAATTCTGTAGGTTTTTATGTTATTATGGTAAAATGTGTCCACTTCACTGAAATCTTCAATCGTATAAAAAAACACATAAATTTTCATAATCTTCTCTTCATTCCTTTTTTTTTTTTAAGCTTCGTAAACTTGTTACTCTGTGCAAATTGTGTTAGTTGCAATTTGTGCATTCTGTTAAAAAATGCTTATGCATGCTATTGAAATTTATAAAGAAAACAGAAGATTATCTTGGAAACAAATGCCTCTTGAAGCATTTCTGAAGAAGACAACTCCTTGTGCAACAAACCAACGAGTGCTGAGCCAATAATGAGTGATCAACGAGTGTGCATTTAGTCGATGGCGATGAAGAATAAATATTCTTTCACATTTGTAAGTCATAAATAATTGCTTTATTATAATAATTTGCTTGATTTTACAGGCTGTGTTTTCATTTCTTTGGATAAATCAATCATTGTTGAGAATGTAACCTCTATTTTTAACATTATGTGTATGAGAAATAAATTCCCGCTTTACGAGCATGCACTAGGAACGAATTAACTCGTAAAGTCGGGAATTACCTGTACTTAGAATTCAGTTAAGCTTTTCACGCTGTTTCACATGACAAAGTGCTGTATATATCAGAGCAGTGTAGCATTAGGGGCAGTTTTCTGCTTATGGATAAATGGATGGAACAGTTGAGTTGCCGATGACAAAGTAGTTATTAATAGCTACTGCTTTTAGTGGATTGATGTTATGAATGGAGTCCCTCCATGATCAGTTCTATACCTCCATACTGTTTTCAATATTTATTAAAAATAGTGAAGAGGGCATAACCTGTTTATTTTCAAAGTTTGCTGATGGCACGAAGGTTGGTAGGGTAATCAATGAAGGAATTGTGTATGCTACTTCAACAAGATCTAGGGAAATTAGGCAGATTGGCTGAGTGATGACAGTTGAAGTGTAACATTGATAAATGCAAGGCACTGCATTTGGGTTTCAGTAATCAGAACATACCAACTGGGTGGTACCACACTCAAGATAATGCAGAACAAAAACGACCTAGAAATAATTGTACTGTGTAATATGAATTCACTGAGCAGTGTAGACAGGCTGTTAGGATAACTAATATGTTTCTCTCAGTGATATACAAGAATTTACCAGCAAGAACAAGGTATGATTATTCCATCATATAAGGAAATGGTTAGGCTGGATCTGTTGCACTATGTGCGAAAAAAAGCAATGGATTAGCCAGTGGCACAAAAGGGTATGCTTATCAAGGAAGACCTCAGTTCTGTAAATTTTGGCATCTAGAAACTAGGCAACTGTGAGGAGACCTCATTGAAGTGTTTTGGACTTTAAATGGGTTGAGTAAACTAAATGCTAATGTCGTTCTTTCTCTTTCTTGGATGATGTGCATAATGGGACATAAATTTTAAAAAAAGGATGACTTTAGGATAAATATGTAAAAATTTGCATTCAGCCAGAATAATTAATTGTTACAAAAAATTCCATTTGGTGTTGTGAAAGTGGATAATTTGAATAAATTTAAAGATTAGACAAATCTTAGAGATGAACAAATGATGTGGGTAGTGTGGGTTTTTTTTTTTGCTGAATGCACCTGCTTCTTTGCATCAATTGCCACCATTGCTGGTACAGTAGACTGTCAAAATAACATCAATTTGAGATCAGATGTACACATACAGCAACAAAAATAGAACGGAGCATAAGCAGAAGTGTATTAATGACAGAATATAACATTGGATCGTCAACATGTTTGTTTTTTTTATGTGCAATTAATAAAATTGCATTCTTAATTTCTTGTTTGACCTCATTATTTCTGCATTAAATACATTAAAAATAAAACCTTCTAGATAACGGCAAAATTGAAATAATCCAAAGGTGCTGTTATTTCGAAAGTCTACTGTAATACTGTTCATTGTTGTTACTTAGTTTTTATTTGTTTTTTTTTTTTATTTTACTTATTTTGTTATTGTGCACATTGGACATAGCCTCTTTCTGTACCTATCTATGAGTAAACATAATTTGCTAGTTAGGGCATTGATCTTATATTGTGGAGGCTCTTTGTTACAAATTGCCTTGATATTGCACCACTCTAAATAGAAAGCATTGCTCCAATGGAAAATTATATTGTTTTGTTTCCTTTTTATTTAAAATATATGCCACTACCCAGACTCAAGTTTAAACTCTGGAGTCCCGGTGCTCAGGTGACATTATCTGTGAAAGAGGCTATGCCTGACATGTACAGTGATGTCATATAGCTTTCTTAGCTTGAGACTTTTGCCAATTTCCTCTGTAGCCAGGTGGGCAGGAGCAGCAGTACGTAGCACACAATTATTGATTAGACTGGGGTTCGAGCCCATGACCACCAAATATGGAGGATGCAGAAATGTGAGGAAATGACCACTGCATATCCCTGGAGCAATATGGCCTTAGTTGCTAATGCTCCTAAAAACCGAATAACAACAACAACTTTTGCCATACCTCAGTCATGCACTTAACTTCGTCAATTTCATACAAAATATAATTTTACTATTTGTTTTACATTTAATTTCATTTAGATTACACTAGGAAGTTCATAATAAAGAAATTGTGTAAATAATAAAATGCTATTTTGATTCAAAAATCAAGTTTTTTTGATTTTTTTATAGTTCTCATTAAAAGGCATTGGCATTCTGAGATCATGGTATTGAACATTTGAAATCTCAAAATCCTGGATTTGTAGTTCCTTGTGCTGTAAAATTTCAGTAATGTCTCACAGTTAGGGAACAGATAAGTCACTTTTTATGGTGGTGAAATGACTAAGATGTCTACACCTCCAACAATTTAAAATCTTAAGTTTAACAGTGCTGCACGTTGTGTTCAACCACTCAGACTTTGTCCTGCCTCCATTCTTTGGCGCATTATAGCCTTAGTCACTAATGAGCCAATAAAACCCAAGCAACAACAACAACAACAGCCTCCATTCTTCCTTTTTCTGCCATTTCTCCAAAGAATCATCCAAATGGCCTTTGTGACATTTTTGTAAATGTTGACCGTGTTGCAGACGATACAAAGGTTGGCAGGGTTGTCAAGGACACTACTGACACTATGCTGCTGCAACAGGATCTGGAAAGGTTGAGCAGATGGGCTGAGAGGTGGCAAATGAAGTTTAACATTGACAAATGTAAAGTACTACACATGGGAAACAGCAACCCCAGAGCAACGTATCAACTCTGTGGTACTACACTGACAGTGGTAGAGAATGAAAGGGACTTGGGGGTGGTTGTGCAGGCAGATATGAAGTTCTCTGAGCAGTGCAGATGGGCTGCAAGAGTAGCTCATGGAGTATTGTCAATGATATACAGGAATTTTTCCAGCAGGGATAAGGAGGTGATTATTCCATTGTATAAGGCAATGGTCAGGCCACACCTAGAGTACTGTATACAGGTCTGGAGGCCTCATTTCAAGAAGGATGTAGAGCTGCTGGAACGAGTACAGAGAAGGGCAACAAGATTAGTGAATGGAACAAAGGGGTGCTCTTACGAAGAAAGGCTTAAGTTTTGCAAATTACAGTGTCTGGAGACTAGGCACCAGCGAGGCGATCTGATAGAGGTGTATAAAGCCTTGAATGGTTTAAGCATGCTCAATGCTGATGGGATTCTTCCTCTAGCTCAGAAAAATCACCTGAGAGGGCATAAATTCAAATTGAGGAAAGACAGATGTAGGATAGACGTGCGGAAATTTGCCTTTAGCCAGCGGGTGGTTGGTTGGTGGAACAGACTTCCATCCCTTGTGGTGGAGGTTGATAGCCTAAATAAGTTTAAGGCTCAGCTGGACAGGTATTTTGAACGAACAGAGGGGTGAAGTGGAAGTGGGTTTTTTTTTTTTTTTTTTTGGCTGATGCTGCATAAGCTTGCTTTCTTGCATCAAATGCCTCTACTAATGCTAATGCTAAGCCACTTGTGTGAGCAATAAACAGGAAATACAGTCAGGCTAGGTTATACCAACCTCAGAAATAATGAAAGCTTGGCTATAGTGCCACAGTTAACTCAGTTAGAATTCTCCATATAATTGTGCTCTTTTACCTTGGTTATAACATAATTTAAAATTATTTATTTATTTCATGTGTATTAAAGCTATATCTTAGATAGAGGTATATGTATGCTTTAGAATGTGTACTAGAGGTATACGTATAGTTTAGAATGTGTACTAGAGGGCCTCCATAGCCTGGACCTCCATAGTAGACCGGGGTCAGGAGTGGGAGTGCAGTAGCACACACTCTTTGAGTAGACCGGGGTTCAAGCCCCTGACTGCTGAATACGGTCGATCTGCCAACCCGCACTGGACCAGCGTGGCAGATTATGGTTCATTTCTCTCAGCATGAATTGTTAAGGAGGCTTCCATCCTGCAGTGGGTTGATAATGGCTGCACTTTACCTTTTTTTTTACTAGAGGTATACATATATTTTAGACTGTGTACTAGATGTATACATATATTTTAGACTGTGTACTAGATGTATACATATATTTTAGAATGTTTTTAACATTAATTCAACATCTGTGATTGTTGTATTGTATTTAAAATAATAATTTATAACTGTATTTCAAATAATACCCTTTCTCTGTTTTTTTTGTTTATGGTGGCCTTAAACTTGAAAGGTGTTTGTATTCTCTAGTGTACAAAGCCAATATCACACAATAACGTAGGAAACTCATTTCCACCTGCAAGCAGTTTGTTGTAGAACTTACGTTACAAAATCAAAGTACACATACTTTTTTTACATGTCACTGATTTTCTGAAATTGCCATACAGTACCCTATTAACTGATTGGTAATGCCAATTCATCTAGACTGCATCTTTGGTGGCGTTGACAATTTTCCATTGCTCTTGGGTTCTTTCCTCAGTCATGCACTAAAGCTCTTGAGACACCAGTGAACTCAGCCACTAATTCAGTGATTTCATGAACTCACTTCTCAGAACATAGTTCTGCTATTTTCAATAAACATTCTTTACAGTTTTCTTCATTCGACTATGTAGCTGCTTCCCTGAAATGTTTTTCTTTGGTAAGAATAGATGCCATTACACTAGCTTCTCTCCTAAATAAAGAAATAATCTTGTCAATGGAAACAGAATGTTTTCATCGACAAGATTATCTCTTTGTTTTGACTGTACAGAGATTCAGAAAACAAACTGTTTTCATCTGGTTACCTAATTTGTATGTTGTAACAGTTTTGTGCAATTTTATTTATGAAGTCAAATAGAAATTGTCTTGTTTTGTAAAAAATATATATGGTTCTATTTTTATATTTTATTTAAAAATGTATTTACATTTTTGTTTGTTCCTTATCTTTTGTGCACCATTATTTATTAGGTCATTTCAGGGTTCTGCAGAATTTTAAAATGCCACAATATATGTTTTAATTATTATTTATTGTAGTGATCACTTGATATTCTCTCCCTATAACCATATACAGGTAGTTCTCGACTTTACGAGTTAATTCATTCCTAGCACATGCTCGTAAAGTGGAAATTTATTTCCCATAGACATAAGTTTAAAAATAGGGGTTACGTTCTCAACAATGAAATTAATTAGCTAATTAGTTTATGTTTAAACAATGATTGATTTATCCAAAGAAATGAAAGCATAGCCTGTAAAATCAAGCAAATTATAATAATAGAGAAATTATTTACGACTTACAGATGTTAAAGAATGTTTATTCTTCATCATCATCGACTAAATGCACACTTGTTGATCACTCATTATTGGTTCGGCACTCATTGGTTTGTTGCACAAGGAATAGTCTTCTTCAGAAATGTTTCAAGAGGCGTTTGTTTCCAAGATAATCTCTTTTAATTATAAATTTCACGATTGCATGCATAAGCATTTTTTAATGCCACACACAAAGCGCAACTAACACGATTCGCATGGAGTAACAAGTTTATGAAGCTTTAAAAAAAAGAATGAAGAGAAGATTCTGAAAATTTATTTATGTTTTTTATACGATTGAAGATTTCAGTAAAAGGGAAGCACATTTCACTACAATAACGTAAAACACCTCACAATTCCAGCTATCGATATTTTTGCAAATGCAAGAAGATCGAGTTTACTACCCATTTATAATTGCTTGCAGTAACAGAAAAGCCCAAGAAACCGGAAAGTGCAAATTGTTTTTATTGTTTTATGGTCGTGACCTCCAGAAATGTGCTTTAGAAAAATATCACAAAGGCGTTTAAAATTGATTCTTATAAGGAAACATATGATAATGATGAAAGGGTAGTGCACTTTAAAAGGTCACACTCATAACCTTAAACATGACATTTTAGAGAGATAAAAAGCTTAGTTATACAGCAAAAATTTCAACTTCCAAGATCTTGAAACGAATTACAAAAAAACACTGTTATTGGGTTAAATATTATGATATTTTAATGATACGATGGTGTCTCTGGAACTGATTAATATCGTAAAGCGGGGTACACTGTATTGTATTGCTATGCACGTGGTTTGGAATGCGGTATTTATGAATGTTTAACATTCATTTCTTGCAACTAATGTTCATATTTTCAAATTTGTTGATACTGTACTTGATACTTTGGGAGAAAAAACTCGTAAACCCGGGAACTCATAAAGCGAGAACTGCCTGTACAGTAAAATTACTCTAACATTAACAATTGGTATAAATAATACTCCTTTGCCTTAATGTATTCACTTTAAATGATCATGTAACATCCCCATTTCCAAAATTTATTATAGATAGATTTTCTTTGTACTGATTTTAGAAGGTCGAGCTGGAGTAAATGGAGAACCCCAAGCTGTTCCTCTCACAGTACCAGAAAGAGATGCTTTTAAACTAAATTCTAATGACATTGAAGATATAAGCTTACCAGAGAAACCACAGAAACCAAAATCAGTAGTTGAAATTAGAAATTACTTTCCTGAAACATGGCTTTGGGAACTTCAAAATGTGGGGTAATGTTCATTTTTCATTATTACAATTATGGAGACTGTTAGTTATTTAAAAAAATTCTTATATTAAAATTAAAAGAAAAGTGTATCGAAAAATATTGAATTTTCATGTTTTCCAAAAAAATAATAATACACAGATCTTTTTAGAGTAATAATTTATTTTAGAGCAAGAATTTGATTAATAATCAGCAATCACTTTATTTTGCACTTTCTGAATATAAAAAAATTTTGTTGAATCTTTGGAGAAAGATATAGTTTTAAAAATCTGTTTACAAAATAGAGCCCAATTAAAGGGACTGCATTCATCTTAATTGTCTCAGTGTAGGATGGCATAATTCCATATTGCAATATGAGTCTTTTTTGATACTGTATAATACTACTCTTTTTTTTTTTACCTATATTTTGGTTGGTTCAAGTCTTTACAATTGAGTGTCAAAAAAGACTCCCAACAACCAACTTCCAACAGCTACATGCATGCTACTCATAAAGTAGAGTTTTCAAATTTAATGAGCTTTTGGTATGATTAGAAAATGATAATTTAATTGCAGATAATATTTTACAAGCAATAGTTTAATATCAGCTGTAAGCAGAAGCAAAATTGAGTCTTGTAGTGCTTCTAATTGGTCATGCAGCAGTCTGGAAAGCAAGATGGGGATTACAAGGCTTGCAAGAAATACTCACGAGACAAGCAATTATATAGACTGTGAATGGCACTCAAATCACAAGCAGGTATACATATACTTGCTTATACATTAATGCAAGGAGCATAGTAAATAATTGATGAATTTGAAGTATTGGTTAAATCATCAAATGCAGACGTTATAGAAATATCAGAAATATGATGACATAAGAGATTCAGCAAATGCAAAATTTGAATATAATGTGTACACAAAAGATGTGTGTATATGTGTGTTCTCTATCCAGTTGGTACCTCAGGATTCCCTATTATAATCTGCCAATATGCATCTGCATTAAAGGAAAAGGGAAAGGGATGAATCAGATTGGTCCATTGGATATTGACGGTTCAGCTGTTGATGATCCTGCTCAGGTGGCTAACAAACTAAATGAGTATTTTACATTTACATTTACACATGAGGAGTTATTCAGGGAGGGGAATGCCAGAGGTGAATTTAATTCTGGCAGTGAGCTAGATGATTTTGTAATAACTGAGAGGAAAGTGGAGGAGAAATTGTTGAAGATAAACATAAAAAAGGCACCCAGGGTGGATGGGATCCATTCAGTTATATTAAAGGAGGCAGCAAAGGAAGTAAGCAAACCCTTAGCCATAATTATGAGAGCTTCTTTGGACTCTGGGGAGGTACCCATGGACTGGAGATGTGCAAATATGACCCCAATTCATAAAAGAGGATCAAAGGGCGACACAAGTAATTATAGACCTGTCAGTTTAACTTCTGTTCCAGGAAAATTAATGGAGGCACTGGTTAAAGAAGCACTGCAGAATCATCTAGACAAGACTTCAGTTATAGCTCGGACACTGCATGGTTTTGTTAAAGGAAAGTCTTGCCTGACCAACTTGATTGGATACTGTGATGTGGTCACAAAGGAACTGGATGCAGGAAATAACTTTGATATCGTATATTTGAATCTCAGAAAGGCTTTTGATACTGTTGTACATGGAAGACTGCTGCACAAATTGGAGCAGTGTGGCATTGGAGGCAAATTGCTGCTATGGATAAAGGGATGGTTGAGTGGGAGAAGACAGAGAGTGGTAATCAATGGACACTGCTCATCGTGGACTAATGTTATTAGTGGAGTCCCTCAGGGTTCAGTGTTGGGTCCATTGTTGTTTTCTGTATTTATAAATGATATTGATGATGGTATATCAAACTTAACGTCCAAGTTTGCAGATGATACAAAGGTTGGCAGGGTTGTTGAGGACACTAATGACAGTGCATTGCTGCAACAGGATCTAGAAAAGTTGAGCAGATGGGGTGACAAATGAAGTTTAACATTGAAAAATGTAAAGTATATGGGAAGCAGTAACCCCAGAGTAACGTATCAACTCTGTTGTACTACACTGACAGTGGTAGAGAATAAAAAGGCCCTGGAGGTAATTATGCAGGTAGATATGAAGTTTTCTGAGCAGTGCAGATGGTCTGCAAGTGTAGCTCATGGTGTCTTGTCATTGATATACAGGAATTTTTCTAGTATGGATAAGGAGGTGATTATCCCCTTGTATAAAGCAATGGTCAGGGCACACCTTGAGTATGGAGGCCTCATTTTAAGAAGGATGTAGAGCTATTGGAATGAGTACAGAGAAGGGCAACAAAATTAGTGAATGGAATAAAGTGTTGCTCTTACGAAGAAAGGCTTAAGTTTTGCAAATTACAGTGTCTGAAGACTAGGCACCTATGAGGTGATCTGATTGAGGTGTATAAAGCCTTGAATGATTTCAGCATGCTCAATGCTGAAGGGATTCTTCCTCTTGCTCAGAATAAATTCAAATTGAGGAAAGACAGTTGTAGGATAAATGTGCGGAAGTTTGCCTTTAGCCAGCGGTAGTTAGATGGAACAGACTTCCATCCTTTGTTGTGGAAGTTGATAGCCTAAATAAATTTAAGGCTGAGCTGGACAGGTATTTGGAACGAATGGAGAGGTGAAATGGGAGTGGGTTTTTTTTTTTTTTTTTTTGGCTGATGCTGCATAAGCTTGCTTTCTTGCATCATATGCCTCTACTAATGCTAATCTGTGCAGGGCTAGTCATGTGTTGTGTAGGCTTACATGTTTAGTAAAATCTTGTGTTGGACAACTGGCCATTTAGCAATCAGTTAGCAAAACTCACCTAGAGATTCATTATTTGGCTCCCATCCCTGTCACAAGGTGAAGTCTATCAGGAGAGCACCTGCTATGACTTGCAGGGCCAGATTAGAGACTGTTGTGCCGGCTCTTGTGTGATAACTAGCGGATGAATTGTTGGAGGGAATCTAGGTGTCTTCTGTTGCTTATTTTTTCTCCTCTTTTAAACCAGATTCCAGCCCTGTGGGTAAGTATAGGGACAAAGATGCTGGCATATATTAGGACTGGTGCCTTACCTCTGAGGCTGCCACCTGACTTTGTGACCTTGCTGATGAGTACAATGTAATTCTTGATCTTCTTCTTTACATAGGTGATGTGGAGGAGAAAGCTGCACTTGTTGTCAAGTATAGGCCCGACGTAGCCCAGTGGTCAGGAGCGAGAGTGTATAGCACACGTTCCTTGAGTGGACCGGGGTTCAAGTCCGTGACTACTAAATACAATAAATATTTGTATTGATGATTAATTGTAAACTCTACTGACTTGGTTGTCGTGCCGGAGTATAAACAGAAAATTAAAAAAATTTATAACACTGAGATATTTCAATTCTGAATCGTGTTTTATGCATAAGCAAGCAATTCGGGCTCTCCATGATCTTGTTGTACTAAAGTTGCCTTTTAACAAGATGTCTGTGGACTTGCTTGCAGATATCTTTGGCTTATGGGTTGAGGTCCATATCAGTACCACGAAATCACCAGGCAAGTGATTTCTTGGTACTGATTTTGCATTGTCACTGCTTGGTCAGTAAGGTAACTCTGCACTAGTTTGTACAGGTTACCTAGAACCTTCATGTGTTGGTAGCACCAAAGAATACTTTCCCACCATACGGAGTCAAAATGTCTTCAAAGTCAACTAATATGGCAAGAAAGTAAAGCGTGGGCAATGATGGATCCCCTATTGGGACCCACTATTGCCCACACTTTGCCACGAGAAGGCAGGTCAGGCACCCATTAGATTATTTTAGATTATTTGGAAATTAGGTGGCAGGTAGCAGGCCCTGCCACCTGCCACCTAATTTCCAAAGATTTCAGTGGCAA
This sequence comes from Mastigoproctus giganteus, assembly GCF_048544385.1. Lineage (NCBI taxonomy): Eukaryota > Metazoa > Arthropoda > Arachnida > Uropygi > Thelyphonidae > Mastigoproctus > Mastigoproctus giganteus. Next base: position 158,281,360 of record NC_143581.1, on the reverse strand, counting down.
GGCCTATATATATATAAAGGGGGTGAACACTAGAATTTGGAAAGGCCGAAAGAGGTTTACGAGAAAGCGGTTGAATTTAGATGTTGATTAGAATTTGGCGGCATTGTTACAGGCGTACTCAGTTAGTTTAGAGTGGGGGGGGAGACTGAAGGCTGGGAACAATAGAGTAGGCATTCCCAAAGAGGTCAGTGGGATGAGCCCCACTAGGCAAAGTATGAGGGAGGCACAGAGGGGAGGAGACAGACTTGTCTCCCCCCCGGCCTGGGTTTTAAAGGGAATCCGGTTGAGATCGGCAAATGGCTTGTCGGCAACAGAGCTACAGTATGTCGGTGATCATTGTCAGGTCCATGTAAGTGCTGAATCCAGTAGGATGGTCAAACTGCCCATCCTGTCTTGGAGGTAGGATATGTTAGCTGGCAGTGTGGGGAGTAATGTAATCTCCCTCCCACTACCAGGGAGGGTGGAAGAGACACACACATTTACTTCATTCGTAATCTGCATTCTGTTTTTTATACTTTTTTCTTATATTTTATATATTTTTTTTTTCTGTTAGGTTATATATATATATTTTTTTTTTTTTTTTTTTCTGTTAGGTTATATATATATATATATATATATATATTTTTTTTTTTTTTTTTTTTCACTCATTCATCTTTTTCTCACACACCAGGAGGATGCAGTGGTGTGTAATGTAAATTTAAATACTAATGCACAATAGTTAAGCTAAATAAGCAAGAATATAAAAGATTAAAACTAGGTTATGTGTGTACTTGACTGTAACATTTATGGTTTGTGTTCTTTTTCTCACACACTTACACTCTCATTCATTCTTCTGTCTTTCATTTCATTTATTCTACTCTTGCTTTCTGCACTACACTCTCTGGATACTTCAACTTACTGTTATTCTTCAGTTGTGGAGCAGGCCTAGCTGCAAGTATTTTGCATGCCAGGGGAGAATGCAGTGATAGTGTTTTTGTTGTTGTTAATTTTTTTTTTTTAGTATATATAAAGTAATGTAAGTTATTATTAATTTTGTATTCTTTCAGCCAATTACATTTGCTCTTCCACTCATTCCCATTCACCAATAACACTCATTCACTCTCTCTCTTTCCCTCATGCTAGGTCACTCTTTCTTTCATCAAAACTGACATTTATTCCCTTTTATCATAATTCCTATTTCAATCTTTCACTCAGTGCCTAGCCTATTAATTCTGTCTTTCATTCTCATTCATACATTCATTCTCCTCATTCATTCTACATTGCATCCCCCTTGCTACTAGCTTACTGATATTTTTCAGCTAATCTGCTTTCCTGGCTGCCTGTACATCTCCCTTCACTTTATCGTTACTTATTTGGTGTGGTGCCCCAGGTTCCCACACATGACAGGGTAGTCCTGGGAGGGTACCCAGATCAATCCGGTTTTGTCATGTCAGGTTTCTGTCATTACGCAGAATACTGCTATCCTTACAGTTTTTAAGTCATCGTCTGGGTGTGTGGGAAATGTGGGCAATTTTAACTATTGATTATTTTTTAATTGCTGGGGAGTGAATTGCCATTCTTTGGATAGTTCTGTGCATTTTGAATACTTTGCTGTGTGAAGGTTGTAAAGGCTTTATAATTTTCCTCTTCTATGATGAACAGATGTTCTTCTCCCCTGGGAAGGGGGCAAGTCTGTGCTATTAGCTGTGTTCTGGGGATGTCATAAATTATATATTCATATAAAATGTGTGCGCCCAGTCTTCACTCTCGCCACAGGTGCAGTTCGAGTCACCAGTCAGACCTAAGGAGGTTTGTTTCGCCTTTAGGGAGCAGTGACCTGTCAATATAAATGTTGTAAAAAATCCAGGGGCATACCACTTAGGTAGCTTTAGGCTAACCATTGTCACCCGTGTCAGAAACCTTTTAGTAACCAGACCTCTGGTTTCCTGCTCCCACTTTGTTTGCCTTAGCTCATTGAGCTTTGTGGCTATTCTTTTTCTTTCAGCATTGACGGTGTTGGCTGTATCAAGGGCTATCCTCAGAAATTCTCTGGGTATGCATTTTTTAAGTCTATAATGACTTAAAGTAGCCAGGTCTTTACCTGGCTACATCCAGGTAAAGTGGGAGAGCTGTGGCCAGCAACTGTAGCACATGTGTGCTTACTGTGCGACATGCCCTGGTAATAGCGAGTAGCATTGTCCTTTGTATCGATTCCTATTTCTTACTATGGCCAGGCAGATGAACCAAGCACCTGCTCCATAGGTGATAACAAGTAGGAACATTGCACAGTATATGATTGCCAGGGTCTTTCTTTTGATCCCCCAGTCTGCTCGGCTGATCCTGGCAATCATACCTGCATAATTTCTCACTTTCTTCGCCAAGTAGGTCAAATGGGGATAAAAAGTTAATTTTGAATCAAAGATCACTCCAAGATATTTTAGTTCTATTGCCATTTTTATAGTAGTTGTGTTAATTTTGATTTGTGGATGTCTTCTTATGTCCAAATTGCCTTTTAGAAGTATTTGTTTGCTTTTTTAGGCGATATTTTGAGAATGTGCATTTGTGCCCACTCCTGCAGCTGGAAGAGGGTGGCATTTGATCTTTGCTCTACAGCCACTCGCATATTACCTTTTACAAGGAAAATCATGTCATCTGCAAAGGCCAGGCTTTCCATGGAGCCCAAATCGAAGGCCAGAAATTCATCCAGAACAATGTTCCAGAAGAAAGGGCCAAGGATTGAACCCTGTGAGCAGCCTTTATTCACAGGCATGTCAATTCCTGGAACCCTGTGCATACTGAGACAATTCTGTCTGTAAGGTAGCTGTTTATTACCTTATAGAGGTTTTGTGTGGCATTTGCCTGGCAGAGTCTCCTAAGGACACTAGGCCACCAGAGTGAGTCAAATGCCCCAGCAAAGTCAATAGAGATTGCCAGCGTATATTTTTCCTCTGACTTTTTAACTGTTGTCAGTAGGTGGTGCATGACATCCTCTGTACAGTTGCCCTGCTTAAAACCATACTGATTGTTGGAATGTAAACCTGCTTCTGTGTAGTATTCAGCTAATCTGCTATATATCAGTCTTTCGTATATTTTCCTTAGTACAGGGAGTAGGGCTATTGGTCTATATGATTTGGGATCAGTAGTGGGTTTCTCAAGGGTTTTGAGAATTAATGTTAATACAGCTTTTTTTCCATATTTTTGGAAATATACCTTCTGTTATGCAGTTATTATAAGTGCTATTAATTTGTCTGGTGCTATTTCCACTAATTTTTTGATAATCTCAACCTCTAAGAGGTCAAAGCCTGGGTATTTATTGTTTTTGGTTTAGGATAGTTCTATTTCTAAGTGTTGTATAGTAAACAGAGATTCAATATTGACATCGTCATATTCAGTGTTTTCTTTTATAATGTCTGGCTGAGTGGGGGAATGATCCCCCGTTTCAGTCTGAATAATACTGTATAGGATGTTATTTACAGAATCCACCCAACACAGGGTTGGGGTTCCATCTGGTTTGACAGTAGTTTCTAGGACATCTCCTCTTGGCAGATTGTTCATCACTATTCTGTAGAAAACACCCTAAGGGTTATTGTTTCCAGTAGTTCCCACCAAGTGCCTCCAGCATTTCTTTTCCCTCTCTCTTATGAGGGGGGCTGCCTCTTATGACTGGATGCTGTCTATGCTGAACACATTATTATGTGCTCCTGAATTTTATGTCGAAAGTGTGGTATTAAGTAGAGTTATTTGATTTCCTTGGTGATCATCTTGTTGATAGAGTTGGATTGTGGTAGTGTTCAGTGTATTTTTAACAATATTAGGTAGTATGTAACTACTTATAGACATTAGTTTATTTTGACAGTTGGAACGTTCTTTGTTCTAATGGTCAGTTGATTGTTTGCCTATGCTACAGCATAGCATAAATACTTAAAATTTTATCTGACTATAATTTAAAATCCTGATGCTTGGAGACTGGGGGACCTTAACACATTGGTGACTATGTGGTACACCGGTGGTACAAGACATTATGTTTAATGTACCACCAGTATACCACATTGTCACCAATGTGTTGATTAATGAGAACGACCTTACTGTTCTGTGTGTCAGGGTTTGAACCCGACGAAATATAATTAAACTTAAATGCTTAAAAGAAATGATTTTTGGAAATTGTAGTGGCACTGCATATGATGATTGAATTTTGATTAATAAGCGATAAAATGAGTGCTAACAAAGATACTGCATCAGGGGAGAGTAACACAACAAACAGGAAATCCACTGTTAAAATTGAAAATCTCCCCAAGATTGAGCCTTTTGTAAGTAATGATGAGGTAAATGCAGTGAATGGGTTTGTAACGAACCTTCTGGGAGACTGTGATGGGTTTTCAAATTCTGATAGTAAGGGTTCCCATAAGATATTTAAGAAAGTCTTAAAGCAAGGTAATAAGCTAAATACTGAAGGTACCAAATTTAATAGTATTAAGCATCGTGACCCTCCTTCTGTTGAACAATGCATTAGTTAATTGGGCTATGGCTGTTTCTGGCAGGGCCTTGGAATGTGACTTGGATGTTGACAGCTCTGCCTCCTCAAGAAGCAGAACCCCTGAGAATTATATTATGACAATGAGTGGTAGACATGTTTATCATGACAAAGGAGAGTTCTGTGGGCACTCCTACTTTAAGAAAAATCTGACTTAAAGTTTTAATAATTCTATCAACATTGGTGCCAACAAACAGGCACCTCCATAGCCAAGTGGGCAGGAGCAGCAGTCCGTATCATACGCTTCTTGATTAGACCGAGGTTCGAGCCTGTGACCACCAAATATGGAGGATGTGGAAAGGTCAGGGAATGACCACCACATATCCCCGGAGCAATATGGCCTTAGTTGCTAATGCTCCTAAAAACCAAATAACAAACATAAAAAACAACATTGGCTAAATGGGGTTATCCAGAAAGTTTGGCCTTGAAGTTGGGAATAGATAATGAACATTTGAAAAAGAGAAATAGATGTTTAGAGGGATCACTAACTGAATACATAGCAATAATTACAGGTTTGAGGTGTACTGGTAAGCTATACAGTGAGGTTGTTAAAAATAGTGTTAAGGAAAATTGGAAGGATAACATAACTAATTATGAAAGCTATGCAAAGCAGAATAATGGGCTTAGAAATAATGTTAGTTCTAATAATGTACTTCTGATGAGGCCTGAGCATGATTCTAAATTTAAGTCCAGCATGGATGTAGAAAAAGCGGTCTCTAAAATCATGGAAAATTCACTTAAAAGGGTAATTCGGAGAATGCCGAGACTTCCTGACAAAGATATTGCGCTTGAGACTGAGTCTAACAAGGAGCTTGAGGATATTATTATTATTAGCCATATGGTGCAAGGAAGCCTGAGGCTTATGCTGCACCAGCCAAAAAAAAAAAAAAAAGAGATTTCTGAATTACCCTGAGAGAGAGAGAGAAGTAGAAGGGAATCACCAAGAAAAGAAGAGAAGAATGATGATATCCAGCTCAGGACCCTGGGTGTGCCAAGCCCATACTCACCAAATGTGAGCCGCTGAGGTTTTTAGGACAAATGATCTCACAAAGAAATTGAGATGGAATTAAGGACATAAATAAAGATCTGCTTAAGGAGATATATGAAAGAAACCTAATACATATGGGTTTATGCAGAGATGATGTCAGTGATGAGGTGAAAATAAGTTTTTCTAATGAAAACAAAAATGGAATTAACTGGATCTTGGAAATATCCTGTAAAATTAAAAAGTTTCTTGATAAGCAGACACGGATCTTTATTGGATTGATGTCCTACAGGTTTAAGGAATTTCATTTGGTTACCATTTGTTACAATTGTCAGAGGTATGGACACCCTTCTAACATGTAGAAGTGATAGGCCAGTTTGAAGTCATTGTGGTGTGATGGGTCGTAATTTTAAATTCTGTAAAAATAAAAACAAACTTCAGTGTTGTTCCAATTGTAGTACGAAAAATAGGTCTGCTGCTCATTTAGTTAGAGATGAGAAGTGTCCTGAATGAATACGTATTTGCACTGAAAGTTATTAAAGAAAGAACATATTTTGCACTTAACAATAATGAGCAATAGCATTCTTACCTATCGAAATAATATGCTTTGTAAAAAGGATAGGTGGAACAGGACCAGGGTATGTCTGCCAGGGGCAAAGGTTAATGACGTTGTAGAGCGGATATCATCTTTTAAGGGCACAAAAGGTGATATAGTTGTACACGTTGGCACTAATGATATTAAGAGTAGGAGACCGGCGGAATTACTTAACAAGTACAGGTCACTGTTGAAAAAAAGCCGTGAATTAGGGTTGAATTTGAAAGTGTCTGCAATTCTGCCCAGACACGATAGGAGGGAGTATATGATGAGAGGCCTGTTGATCAATTCAGCCCTGGAAAGATTGTGCAAAGCTCAAGGTGTAGAAGTTTTTTCAGCCTGGTCTGTACTTGTTAACAGGAGAGACTGCTTCTACAGGGATGGGATACACTTAAATAGAAAGGGTGCAAGAATGTTTGCTGATGCTATCGAGGCAGTGTTAGGTGAGTCGGAAAACTGCTAGATTGGGGGGGGGATACAACGACTGATAGATTAACAGTAGCCACTGGCAGAGGTGAAAGTGATTCTTGCACTGCTTCTATTGGAATGAGCAGCAGCCTGGAAAGTAAGATGCAAGATATTTCAGAGACTGCTGGGAATCATTGGGGTACAAGTAAACACATGGGTTGTGTTAGAGTAGCTAAGAATAGGAACAGGTTCATGTATACTTGTGTGTACATCAATGCTAGGAGTTTGGTAAATAAATTTAATGAATTTGAGGTATTGCTCAAAACATCAAAGGCAGATATTGTTGGGATTTCAGAGACGTGGTGTCACACAGATATAAGGAATGCAGAACTGAAATTTGGGGAGTACAATGTCTATAGAAAGTATAGACAGGATAGGAAGGGAGGAGGGGTTATGCTATTAGTTAAGAAATACATAAAATCCAAGGAAGTGAAGCCAGTCGACATCGCTGGACAGTGCAGTGTCGAGTCAGTTTGGTGTGACATAAGCATTGGGAGATCAAAATTGAGAGTAGGAGTGTGCTATAGGCCTAATGACTCTAATGAGTATAATAAGAAACTGTACAGGGAAAATAGAGTGGGCCAGTAAATTAGAGAGTCTTATGATGTGGGATTTTAATTTCCCAGATATTGACTGGAATTTGGGGGCTGGTCACTCACACACTAGCAAAGCTTTTGTGGATTTATTGGATGATTGTTTTCTACATCAGCATGTTCGGGAGGCAACTAGAGGGAGTAATACTCTTGATTTGATTATCAGTAGTGATTCTTCATGCATTAAGAATCTGCAGATAAATGAACCACTAAGTGGCAGTGATCACAGTGTGCTGAAGTGGGATTTACTCAAAGAGGTAATTACCATTAGGGGTAAAGGGAAGGGTTATTGCTTTCGTAAATGTGACTACGATGGACTGGGACAGTATTTAAATTCTACACAGTGGGACCAACTAATGATGTTACCAACAGCAAATTCAAAATGGGAAGCATTCAAAGAACTTATCTTGGAAGCTACTAGGCTTTACATACCAACTAAGAAATATCGTTCAAGGTTTAGGCCTAAATGGATGTCAGATGAACTAATGAGACATATGGCAGAGAAGAAAAATGCATGGGATACATACAAATTAACACATGACACAGAAGCCTATGATAGATACAAGTTGATCTGTAACCAAGTTACAAAGGAGGTTAGGCAGGCGAAGGCAGATTACGAGAAATCTTTGGCAAGGGATGCAAAGAAAAATAGCAAAGAGTTCTTTACTTATGTAAACTCTAGAAGGAAGGGGATGAATCAGGTTGGTCCACTTGATATCGATGGGTCAACTGTTGATGATCCTGCTCAGGTAGCTAACAAATTAAACGAATATTTTGCATCGACATTCACACATGAGAAGTTATTCAGCGAGTGGAATGTATTCAACTCTGGCAGGAAGCTAGAGAATCTTATAATAACTGAGAGTAAAGTGGAGGAGAAATTGTTGAAGATAAACACAAGAAAGGCACCTGGGGTGGATGGGATCTATCCAGTTATATTAAAAGAGGCAGCAAAGGAAGTAAGCAAACTCTTAGCCATAATTATGAGAGCTTCCTTGGACTCAGGGGAGGTACCCATGGACTGGAGATGTGCAAATGTGACCCCAATTCACAAAGGAGGATCAAAGGCTGACACAAGTAATTATAGACCTGTGAGTTTAACTTCTGTTCCCAGAAAATTAATGGAGGCACTGCTTAAAGAAGCACTGCAGGATCATCTAGACAAGACTTCAGTTATAGCTCGGACACAGCATGGTTTTGTTAAGGGAAAGTCTTGCCTGACCAATTTGATTGGATACTATGATGCAGTCACAAAAGAACTGGATGCAGGGAATAACTTTGATATTATATACTTGGATCTTAGAAAGGCTTTTGATACTGTTGTACATGGAAGACTGCTGCACAAATTGGAGCAGTGTGGCATTGGAGGCATATTGCTGCTATGGATAAAGGGGTGGTTGATGGGGAGAAGACAGAGCGGTAATCAATGGACACTGCTCATCGTGGACTAGTGTTATTAGGGAGTCCCTCAGGGTTCAGTATTGGGTCCATTGTTGTTTTCTGTATTTATAAATGATATTGATGATGGTATATCAAGCTTAATGTCCAAGTTTGCAGACGATACGAAGGTTGGCAGGGTTGTCAAGGACACTACTGACACTATGCTGCTGCAACAGGATCTGGAAAGGTTGAGCAGATGTGCTGAGAGGTGGCAAATGAAGTTTAACATTGACAAATGTAAAGTACTACATATGGGAAACAGCAACCCCAGAGCAACGTATCAACTCTGTGGTACTACACTGACAGTGGTAGAGAATCAAAGGGACCTGGTGGTGGTTGTGCAGGCAGATAAGAAGTTCTCTGAGCAGTGCAGACGGGTGCAAGAGTAGCTCATGGTGTATTGTCAATGATATATAGGAATTTTTCTAGCAGGGATATAGAGGTGATTATTCCCTTGTATAAGGCAATGTTTAGGCGACACCTAGAGTACTGTATACAGGCCTGGAGGCCTCATTTCAAGAAGGATGTAGAGCTGCTGGAATGAGTACAGAGAAGGGCAACAAGATTAGTGAATGGAACAAAGGGGTGCTCTTACGAAGAAAGGCTTAAGTTTTGCAAATTACAGTGTCTGGAGACTAGGCACCAGCGAGGTGATCTGATAGAGGTGTATAAAGCCTTGAATGGTTTGAGCATGCTCATTGTTAATGGGATTCTTCCTCTTGCTCAGAATAATCACCTGAGAGGGCATAAATTCAAATTGAGGAAAGACAGATGTGTAGGATAGATGTGCGGAAATTTGCCTTTAGCCAGCCGGTAGTTGATTGTTGGAACAGACTTCCATCCCTTGTCGTGGAAGTTGATAGCCTATATAAGTTTAAGGCTCAGCTGGAGAGGTATTTTGAACGAACAGAGGGGTGAAGTGGAAGTGGTTATTTTTTATTTATTTTTATTTTTTTTTTTTGGCTGATGCTGCATAAGCTTGCTTTCTTGCATCTAATGCCTCTACTAATGCTAATGAGCAATAGCATTCTTACCTATCGAAATAATATGTACATGTACGGCGAATTCAAGGTGCTCCAAATTAATGCGCAGCATGCAAGATCTGTAGCAGATGAACTAAGATTAGTTTGTGAATGTGAAAGGATTGACATTGTTTGTATTCAGGAAACTTATGTTTATAGAGGTCAGCTAACTGGATATCCTAACTCTATTAGAATTGTCTCAAAGAAGTGTGACAAACTAAGGGCTGCTATACTAATTTTCAGCTCTGATCTGGTTGTGATCAGAATTGATTCCTTATATCCATCTCATGCAGTCTGTATTGGTATTGAGCCTTGTTGGGGACAATTTTTCATTATATCTATGTTCTGTCAGCCTGATGCGGACCTTCATTGCTCTCTTAACTATTTGGAAGAGGCGTTATTCAGATTGATAGGCAGAAAAGTGAATGTCTGGATTCAAATGCTAAAAATATTTTATGGTATTCTAGATTTACGGATGCCAGAGGCAGGTCATTGGGAGAGCTGGTATCCTCATCTAAATTTGAGGTCATTAATAAGCCTGGTAATAAACTGATGTTTTGGACTATTAATGGTGAGCATTACATAGTTGTAATGTTAGCCAATAGTACGGCCTTCAGTTTCATATATAATTGGCAAGTTAAACCAGATTGGATTTAACAGCGATCACAGAGTGATTACTTTCAACTTAGGCTGTGCTAGAAGTGGATTTATTGAGCCTCATTCATTACACCTTCAAATATTTGTGATTAAGCATGCTGACTGGGGTAAGTTTGACAAATTTGTTAGGACAATTTTTGGTTAAATGTCATTGGCTCAGCTGGATAGGATTAATGCATTTGATTTGGTCCAACTACTAGAACAGGAGTCACTTGATGCCTCGAGGGAGTCAATGAAATTAAAGCAAAGTAAATGTGCTCCGGTGCAGTGGTGGTCCTCTGATCGTACTGATCTCTGGAGGGAAGTCAGCAGGGCACGTAAGAAGTTCCTATGTCAGACATTGTGGGATTATAAAGAATCTACTGCTAGGTTAAAAACTGAGTATCAATTGATCAAAAAAAAATACACCTGTTTCATAGCTAAAATGTAATTTGATGCATGGAAAAACTTAGTGAAAACAGCTTTTAATGAGGATCCATGGGGTATTGTTTATAAGTTGTGTTTGCACCAATTAAGTCCATCTGGGGATGTGATAATTCTATGCATTGTGGACACTCTATAACTGTAGATTGGCTTGGTAGTATTAATGTTATTCTTGATCACCTAGTCAATGGAACTCATCATTATATGGATGAGGTGGAGCATTCTGATAGTACTGATAAGTTAGATTGTGGTGTTAGTGATATTCAAGAGGAACCATTTCAATGGAAGATCTTAATTCAGCTGTTAACAAAATTCATAGTAACTGGAGTCCTAGTATGAACCTCATTGAAGGGGAAGTTATTAAGCATTTCTTCAAACTGTGTCCTGAGCATCTTCTTGTTTTCAACAAATGCCTGCTTGATGGAATTTTTCCCTCACCTTGGAAGGATGCTCTTTTTAAGATCATTTTGAAGTCACCTGAAAAAACTAAAACTGAGCCCTCTTCTTATTGTCCAATTGCACTTCCGGGTTTGGGCAAGGTCTATAATTGCATGCTTCCACAGCAAATATTGCAATATACACCAGAAAATTTGGGATTCTCAAATAAATAATATGGAAGAAACAATACTCCTGGTCGTGGTACACAGGATGCTTTAAAATCTTTGGTTAAATTGATTAGAGATTCAAATGCAAAATATGTTCTTGGCATTTTCATTGATTTTGAAGGGACTTTTGATAATATCTCTTGGGACAGTGATATTATTGATGCTTCGCCTTGCAAAATGCTCACCTCAGCTTTATAGCATCATAGTAGATTATTTTAAGGAAAGATCTTTTATGGTTAAGTCTGTTTGGAATTCAGTAACTAGATCTGCTATTTGAGGATGTCCGCAGGGATCTGTTTTTGAGCCACTAATGTGGAAATTGGTATTTGAGGATTGGTTACGGAAGGAATATTGTCATTCATATGATTACAGATGCGGATGACCTGGTAATATTAGTTGAAGGCTCTTCATGGCTACAAATTGAACAGTGATCTAATGAAATAATAAAAGATCTGAATGCTTGGTGTGAATTCCATAAATTAACAATATCCAGGTCAAAAACAAAAATATTATTGCTAAAGGGGAACCTATCTGTTTGTAGAGAACCTTATGTGCTGATTGGTTGTGAAAATTTAAAGTCTGTTAAGAATATTAAATACCTTGGAGTCTTCATTGACATATGTCTTAAATTTGTCACCCATATCAATTTTATATCTGAAAAGGTTGCAAAATTTGTCAACATGGTAGCAAAAATTACTAGGAAGGATTGGGGTATTAGAGGCAGGGCACTATCTCTTCTTTATGACTGTGTTTTCCTTCCTATTATTTCTTATGGTATCTCAGTTTGGATAGACTGTGTTAATATTCCATTCAGAGGATGGTGCTCCTGAAGATGGCTCTAGTTTTTAGAACTGTCTCCACAGATGTGCTACAGATTGTCACAAGGAAATGCCAGTTGAACTCTTTCTGATTTACAGATTAATGACCTTCAACATTCAGTGTGGAATTCCTTTTATTATTCATTATCTTGAGTTGGATTTGACTAATGATCCTAAGAATGAGGCCAAGTGAATTTTAGATATCTTAATGACGCTTTGGAATCATAGATGGGCTAACTCAAATAAAGGTGAAATAACTTGTAGGTTCTTTCCCTCTGTTGGTGATGTTCCGCCAGAAAAATAATTTGTGTCTAATCTGCAAGCTATGTTTTTATTAATCAGTCATGGCTCATTTTTAGCAAAGCTGAATCATCTGGGTGTTTCAGAAAGGTTGCAGTGACACTGCATAAGATCAGTGGCTCCTTGCACCACGTTTGGTCTTATTCATGTCATGTGGCTCATTGTGCCATGTGCTTGTCCTGTGGTTCTTTATGCCACAATTTATATTTCTGTATATCATATGAATCTGTATATTATTTGTATATCATATGAATCTGTGTATTATTTGTATATCATATGAATCTGTGTATTATTTGTATATCATATGAATCTGTGTATTATTTGTATGTCATATGAATCTATATATTATTTGTATGTCATATGAATCTGTATATAATATACAGTGGAACTTCTCTATTACGAACTTCTATTTAACGAATTTCTCTATATTACGAATTTTTTCGCAAAACATTGCACCTTGAAACGAAATTACATGTAAAATTAACCCCATATAACGAAGTGTTAGTCTCTCTATAACGAATTTTTAAAAAAAATTAGTAAAAGCATTTTTGAAGATTTTCAAGCATTTACTGCTAAACAGCTGCTCAAATATACTGCCTCCTTCCTTCCGAAATTGCGTATTACCATTTGGAATTAAATAATCATCCTTTTAGTGAACACTTGTGGCCGTTGACGCCCGTAGGAGGGTCTCTGTTTCATTTTTGTTACAGTTATTAAACCAAATGGGTTTTTTAAAAGTGGTCGTAAACTTTACAATAAATAGCGTAGATGTGTAAATTGATGGTGGCTCAGGAGAAAGCGAAATTCGCTGAGGTAAACCTTTAACATGCAGCTGCGGCAATACATATAATGCTACCATAGTCGGTTTTTAGTAACGCCTATTGAGTGACATTCGCTTCTCACCTCAACTGTACCACGTGACCTTCATGTCAATCATTATATATGTCCGTTCTCGTCTAACTAGACCCCCAGTAGATGGTTTTCATGATTTTTTTTTTCGTTCGTCATCAATCACATAGGCTTGTATGCTCTTGTTTTTTTTTTTTCTGAAAAGTAACATACAGCATACGTTAATCATAAATTTTCTTTCGTGTATATATGCATGAAAACGGAATAAAAGAAATTCACAAAGTCGTATATTTCTTCAAAGGGAGTGATACTGTTGAATTGGCAAGCGAACTTCATTGAGTAGGCAGTACCTGTACTAACAATTCACTGTATGGCCGGCGCAGCGAAGTTTGCGGTGCAGTCCAGTAATTTTTACAATTGCGAAAACAATGTCGAAGAGAAAGTGTTTAAGTATTAATGATAAAGCAAAGATTGTTATGATACTGACCAGGGTTTTAAGAAAAAAGATGTTGCGGAGAAATATGGCAATATCTGCAAGCAGTTTATCTACGAATTTAAAAAAATAGAGAATCAATTTTAAATGCAATTGAAGGAGGAGCAGACAAGAAGCGAATTAAGTTGTGTATATACGAAGATGTTGATAAAACTGTTCTAAAATGGGTGCAAATGATACGTGAAAAGAATATCCCAATATCGAGCCTAATAATTAAGCAACAAGCTCTAAAATTTGTACAGTTCTTCAGACATAAAGAATTTAATTCGAGCACTGGGTGGCTAGAAAAATTTAAGAAGCGCCACAGAATTGTGGAAAAGGTTATTTGTGGAGAAAGTGTTAATGTAAGCGAAGAAGATTGCAACAGTTGGAGGAACAATACCAGAAGATTTTGGAAGAATATGAGCGTAAGGATGATTCTAATGCTGACGAAATGGGTTTATTCTTTAAATGTTTACCGAATAGAACACTTGCTTTTAAGGATGATAAATGTTTTGGCGGAAAACAAAGCAAAGAAAGAATCACTGTGCTAGTTGGAGCAAATATGACAGGAAGTGAAAAATTAAGACTTTTGGTCGTCGGAATATCAGAAAACCCAACATGTTTTAGAGGCACAAAATCTTTGGAAGTTGACTACACCTTTAATAAAAAAGCATGGATGACAAGTGATATTTTTGAAGAATGGATATTAAAACTAGACAAGCGTATAACAAAAGAAAAAAGGAAAATCGTGTTGGTACTGACAACTGTCCGGCACATCCTGCCAAACTTAAAAGTGCGAAGTTGTTTTTACCACCAAACGTAACGTCAAAACTCCAGCCAATGGATCAAGGCATTATTAAAAATTTTAAATTTCATTATCGAAAGAGAATAATAATGAAGATTGCCAATGCGTTCTCAGAAAATAGAAACTTGGAGGTTACCTTAGAGATTGCATCTCTGAACTGACAAAAGTTTGGACAAACGATGTCACTGAATACACTATTCAAAATTGTTTTTCGAAAGCGGGATTTGCATTGAATACAGAAGTCAAACAACGACTGGACGAACAAGATGAACTGCCCCTTTCACACGCTTCTTGAATAGACCGGGGTTCGAGCCCGTCACCACCAAATACGGAGGATGCGGAATGGTCAGGGAATGACCACCGCATATCCCGGAGCAATATGGCCTTAGTTGCTAATGCTCCTAAAAAAAAAAAAAAAAAAAAACCAGCCCCTTTCACAACTGAAGAACTTTTGGATATTATTAGAATCGTCTGGAAACATCGAAAATGAAATAAGAATGGATAGTTATGTTTATGTGGATCACAGCAGAACATTCAAATGAAGATGCAATACTGCTGAACAGTGTTAGACACGACCATGATCACGAAGAAATTAACGATGACGCTGAAGAGACGCATCAGAACAACCCGCAGAAAAGCCAACTCGCGAAGAAATGCTTAAAGCTTTTAAAACGGTTCGTATGGGTCTACAGTATTGTGAAAAGGTTCCTGATAATTGCTCTGAACAAATGTGAGGTTTTCTTTGAGAATCAGACAATTTTTTTTAATTGTACTGTGCAAACGAAAATTACAGATTTTTTTAATTTGTGATATTTACTGGCGAAAATTGTGTAAACGTAATTTAAATAAGTATGTTTTTTTAAATAAAATACATTAAAAATAAATGTAGATTCGTTTTCATTTTCTAATTAGATAACAATTTCTAATAAAAAAGATATTCTCTGTATAACGAAATTTCTCTATAACGAATTTTTTCGCTGGATTTATCGAATTCGTTATAGGGAAGTTCGACTGTATATGTATATAGCCGAGTTGCCACTTTCTGGATAGGGCCGCTTGCTAATAAAAATGAAAAAAAAAAAAAAAAAAAAAATGAAATGTCTCCTATGAGGGCTGTATGCTGATTCCTGAAAGTTCTATAAAAATCTCAGTGCATCCACCTCATTTTGTGGCCAAGATGTTCTGGCTCTGAAAATTTCTCCTCTCGCCTGGTGCACCCTTCTCCTGAGTATAGTTAGTTCAGCGCACCACCAGGGGATTGCCTGCTTCCTCATTTTTTTCCATGGGATAGAGAGGTTTGCTGTTTTTGTTAAAATGTTTGTCTCTTATGAGGGCTGTATGTTGATTCCTGAGAATTCTATAAGAATTTCTAAGTGCATCCACTTCATTTTTTGGCCAAGATATTCTGGCTCTGAAAATTTCTCCTCTCCTGGTGCACCCTTCTCCCAAGTATAGTCAGTTCAAAGCACCACCAGGGGACTGCATGCTTCCTCAGTTTTTTCCGTGGGACAGACAGGTTTGCTGTTTTTGTTAAAATGTTTGTCATAATCAGTGCTTGCTTGTCCAGGCTATAGTTGCCTGATTTATACCACTCATTTTCCTGTTTTTGCAGCTCAGCTGCTGTATGTTCTGCAAAAATCTGCCAGTTTGTCATTTTAAGGTTATACCTTTTGATATCCAACAAGGAATGTTGGGTTGTTTGTAATTGCCTGTTTAGTTTAAAGGTGATGACTGTAATTGCCTGTTTAGTTTAAAGGTCTGGATCTGATGTGGTCCAGACTGGCTGGACACACCAATCTGTAATTTTATAATCTATTGAATTGGTGGCAAGGGTAACATCAATGTCATTCTCCCACATGGTACTGCTAAAATTTGGGAGGTTATTTGGTTGGTTTAGCACTTGAAAGGGTGAAGTAGATATATAGTCTGAGAAAAGTATCTCTCTGTTGTGTGTGCCTTCTCTGTCTTCTGTACAGCTATACCATAAGGCTGACCAGAAGTTGACATCAGCATACACTATGATATTTGCAGCAGGTAGCAAGTCTATGACTGCTTGTAGGTATTCAATAGTTGGAGTTATATCTTCACCTGGTCTGGAATATAGTGAGATAGTGTAAAACTGTCCTATAGCACTGGTGATATGGGCACACACTGCAATTGGGGGGGGGGCAGAGGTGACCCACCTTTGTGACTGTTAGGTCAGTAGTTTTAACTACTATTGCTGTAGATGGGACACCTAAGATGTATTCTATTATTTTATATCCTCTTCGGTATTCCTGAACCCTACTTATATGTGTGTAAGGCTCCTGCAGCATCAAGATATCTATATTATTCTTTTAATTTGAGTTTGATCTGATCTACAACAGCTCTTGCTCTTTTAGAATTCAATTGGACGAGATTTAGAGCCCTAATCACATTTATATTTTCAGTCTGGCCCATAGTTGGTCCTAGATTGTATAAATTTTACCATTTTTTTATAACGGGAATTTCGAGATAGTATCAGCAATGGAGGATAACTTTTATATGGCATCTTTGGTGCAAAACCTTTGCCTAAAAACGTATTGGCAGCCAGATGCAAAAGGTCAGAATTTTGGTCATGGAGTGGTAAACAGCATAGAATCAGGCACTCCAGAGTTTGCCCAGGACAAGCAGAAGGGCAATAGGAAATTAAGCCTTCAGGTTAGTCAAGGGCTTCTCAGTGCCTTTAGGAAGAAATCTCAGGATTTCCGATTTCCTTGACACTGGGAAGGTGTCATTTGCCAGGCAAGTATTGAAAAGATAGAGTAACCAGTTAGGGCCTAGCTCCCAGAATTTTCTGTTGGCTTATACTGTGAAGAAATTGTGACCAGGACATTTCTAGTTTCTCATCTTGCCAATAGCAGGTGTTAATTCCTCATGAGTGATTGGCAGTTCTTGGATTTGTGGTGTAGGACTGGTTCCTGTCTCCAGTGGATGCTTGCTTTTTTGGTTTCATGGCCAATATCATCTGGGAAAAGAGATGATAAGATGTTCTCTAGGATAGCTTCCCAAGTAAGGGTAGGTATTATTGACTACTTCACCCCAGGAAGCCTGTGGCAGACAGTGTTGGAGTTTCTTATCATGCTGACTAGATCTTTCCATGAAGCATACTTTCTGCCACTGATCTCATAGGTATAATTATGTCACAGCTTTTGTACTTGTTTTTGAGTACTTGGACATCAGCATAAGACCAGGAAGCTCATTTCCTCTAAATTGCTTTCTTCATTATCCTGGCATTGCTTAGTTGAGCATTATGGTGTCCTCCAGGGGACAGCTTGAGTGAGAAGCTTCCTCTTCTTCACTAACCCATTGCAGGCCTTACAGAGGGCTTGATAAACAATGTTGAGATGGTCTTCAGCTGTCTGGGTGGAAATGCTTTGTGGGCTATCACAAGGTGTTCTGTGCCCAGGGAATGTGCAAAGATAGTTGTACACGTTGGCACTAATGATATCAAGAGTAGGAGACCGGCAGAATTACTTAACAAGTACAGGTCACTGATGCCGTGAATTAGGGTTGAATTTGAAAGTGTCTGCAATTCTGCCCAGACACGATAGGAGGGAGTATATGATGAGAGCCTTGTCGATCAATTCGGCCCTGGAAAGATTGTGCAAGGCTCAAGGGATAGAATTTTTTTCAGCCTGGACTGTACTTGTTAACAGGAGAGACTGCTTCTACAGGGATGGGATAAACTTAAATAGAAAGGGTGCAAGAATATTTGCTGATGCTATCGAGGCAGTGTTAGGTGGGTCGGAAAACTGATAGCATGGAGGGGGGGATACAAGGACTAATAGTTTAACAGTAGCCGTAGGCAGAGGTGAAGGTGATTCTTGCACAACTTCTATTAGAATAAGTAATGACCTGGAGCGTGGAGTGTTGGGGGCTTCAGGGACGGGTGGCGGTCATCGTGGAACGGGTGGGTATATGGGATGTGTTAGGGTAACAAAAAATAGGAGTAGGAGCATGTATGCTTGCATGTATACCAATGCTAGAAGTATAGTAAATAAATTTGATGAATTTGAAGTGTTGGTCAAGACATCAAAGGCGGATATTGTTGGGATATCAGAGACATGGTGTCACACTGATATAAGGAATGCCAAACTGCAATTTGGGGAGTACAATGTGTACAGAAAGGATAGGCAGGGAGGAGGTGTTATGTTAATTAAGGAGATGTTAATTGAGGAGATGTTAATTAAGAAAAACATAAAATCAAAAGAGGTGCATCCAGTTGATAGAGATGAACAGTGTACTGTTGAGTCAGTTTGGTGTGACATAAGCACTGGGAAAGCAAAAATAAGAGTAGGAGTGTGTTATAGGCCTAATGACTCGAATGAGTACAATGAACAATTCTACAGAGAAATAGAGTGGGCTAGTAAATCAGAATGTCTTATAATGGGGGATTTCAACTTCCCAGATATTGACTGGAACTTGTGGGTTGGGCACTCACACACTAGTCAGACATTTGTGGATTTATTGGATGATTGTTTTCTGCAGCAGCATGTTCGAGAGGCAACCAGAGAAAGTAATACTCTTGATCTGGTTATCAGCAGTGATCATTCATGTATTAGGAATTTGCAGATAAAAGAACCACTAGGTGGCAGTGATCACAGTGTACTGACGTGGGATTTACTTAAAGATTTAATTACCATCAGGGGTAAAAGAAAGGGTTTTTGCTTCCGTAAAGGCGAGTACAGTGGTCTCCGACAGTTTTTAAATTCTGTACAGTGGGATCAACTGACGATGTTACCAACAGTAAATTCTAAGTGGGAAGCATTCAAGGAATTAATCGTGGAAGCTACTAAAAGTTTCATACCTATTAAGAAATATTGTTCAAGGTTTAGGCCTAAATGGGTGTCAAGTGAACTAATGAGATTCGTAACAGAGAAGAAAAATGCATGGGATGCATACAAATTAACACATGACACAGAAGCCTATGATAGATATAAGTTGATCTGTAACAAAGTTACAAAGGAGGTTAGGCAGGCGAAGGCAGATTACGAGAAATCCTTGGCAAAAGATGCTAAGAAAAACAGCAAGGATTTCTTTACTTATATAAACTCTAAAAGGAAGGGGATGAATCTGATTGGTCCACTTAACATCGATGGTTCGACTGTTGATGATCCTGCTCAGATAGCAAACAAACTGAATGAGTATTTTGCATCTACATTCACACGTGAGGAATTATTGAGGTTTGAAAATGGCAGAAGGTTATCAAATTGTAGCAGGATACTTAATGATTTTGTAATAACTGAGAGCAATGTGGAAGAGAAACTGTTGAAGTTAAACGTATGAAAAGCACCTGGGGTGGATGGGATCTATCCAGTTATATTAAAGGAGGCGGCAAAGCAACTAAGCAAACCCTTAGCCATAATTATGAGAGCATCCTTGGACTCAGGGGAGGTTCCCACGGACTGGAGATGTGCAAATGTATCCCCAATTCACAAAGGGGGATCGAAGGGTGACACGGGTAATTACAGACCAGTTAGTTTAACTTCTGTTCCGGGTAAAATAATGGAGTCGCTGGTTAAAGATGCATTGCAGGATCATCTAGACAAGACCGCAGCAATAATTCAGACACAGCATGGGTTTGTTAAGGGAAAGTCTTGTCTGACAAATTTGATAGGATATTATGATGTGGTTACAAAGGAACTGGATGCAAAAAATAATTTTGATATCATATATTTGGATTTCAGGAAAGCTTTTGACACTCTTGCGCATGGAAGACTATTGTACAAATTGGAGCAGAATGGTATTAAGGGTAAGTTGCTAGAATGGATAAAAGGATGGTTAAGTGGGAGAAGACAGAGGGTGGTAATCAATGGGTGCTGCTCTTCTTGGACTAATGTTATTAGTGGAATCCCACAGGGTTCAGTGTTGGGTCCACTGTTGTTTTGTATATTTATCAATGATATTAATGAAGGTATATCAGGCTTAGTGTCGAAGTTTGCAGATGATACAAAGGTTGGCAGGGTTGTTAATGACAGTAATGGCAGTGTGCTACTGCAACAGGATCTAGATAATTTGGGCAGATGGGCTAAGAAGTGGCAACTGAAGTTTAACCTTGACAAATGCAAAGTACTGCATATGGGTAGAAGTAACCCCAGAGAAACGTACCAACTGTGTGGTACTACACTTAAGGTGGTGGAAAATGAAAAAGACCTGGGAGTAATTGTGCAGGCAGATATGAAGTTTTCTGAGCAATGCAGACAGGCTGCCAGGGCAGGTCATGGGGTTTTGTCAATGATATATAGGAATTTTGCTAGCGGGGAAAAGGAGGTGATTGTCCCTCTGTATAAGACATTGGTCAGGCCATGCCTTGAGTACTATGTACAGGTCTGGAGGCCTCATTTTAGGAAAGATGTAGATTTGCTTGAGTGTGTACAGAGAAGGGCAACAAGATTGGTGAGGGGAATGAAGGAATCCTCTTACCAAGAGAGGCTTAAGTTCTGCAAATTGCTGTGGCTGGAGACCAGGCACCTGCGAGGTGATCTGATTGAAGTGTATACGGCCTTGAATGGGTTGAGCACGTTGAATTCTGATGAGATTCTTCCACTTGTTCAGATTATGAACCTAAGGGGGCATAAATTCAAATTAAGGAAAGACAGATGTAGAATAGATGTGCGGAAATTTGCCTTTAGCCAGCGGGTGGTTAATTGCTAGAACAAAAACTTCCA
Source organism: Mastigoproctus giganteus (assembly GCF_048544385.1). NCBI lineage: Eukaryota > Metazoa > Arthropoda > Arachnida > Uropygi > Thelyphonidae > Mastigoproctus > Mastigoproctus giganteus. The sequence goes on along the minus strand of NC_143581.1, from coordinate 158,260,126 downwards.
TCTGTCGTTGTGGAAGTTGATAGGTTAATTAAATTTAAGGAGGAACTGGACAAACATTTAGAGGGAATGGTTGTGTGAATTTTTTTTTTTTTTTTTTTTGGCTGATGCTACATAAGCTCATACGCTTGCTTTCTTGCATCACATGCCACTATTACTATTAGCATTTCTCCATTCCAAGGGAGTCTCTCCTAAGTCCACCATTTCTAATTAATTGTAAACAGTGGACTGAGGAGAGTTCAGCATTCACCTTACAAATAGATGACTGTAATAGATGGCAGCAGGAAGATTGATTTTAAAATTGAAAGATGAGATTGCACCTGTCAGCCACTGTTGTCCAGTTTTGGCATACAAAAAATGAAATTCTCCTGAATTCAAATCCAGAATTTAAATGTAATTGAATAATATGATACTTAATAGATCTATAAGATATTATTATATCAAAAAAGAAGTAAATATGGGGGTTTTTTTGATTTTTTAAGTTCTTTTACATTTTTAAAATTTCTTTGTGACTTTTTTTTTTAAATTCTGATTTGATTTTTTACATAACTTCACTCTAATGCTGGACACTAAAGACAAATTAATATTTAAAAAGTATATATGTACAGTACTTTCATTTTTGAATTTTCAAATTTCATGAAGAAACTCTCCACAAAACCCACCAATAGTGAAAATCTTGCTGTGCTCACAGTTAATTAACTCACTCTCTAAAGAGTTAAATGCAACACCACTAGTAACAGTCTGTTATTAAATAACATGCAGGACTTTTATTTAGCATTGAATCATATAGGGAGCAGAAGAATATACAGAATATAATAAATATAAGTATATTTTTAACTTCGGTATAATGTTTAAAAATTATATGTGCACTAAGTATTAATAAATAAGTGTACACAGTAGAAATAGTTGTGATGTGATTTGAAGAGTATATAAACTACATGTACCTTAGAATACAAATAAATTTATTATTTTTCAGTGCAGCTGGTGAAGTGGCATTTAACAGAGAGCTTCCCCACACCATTACAGAATGGGTGGGAAGTGCCGTGTGTGTCAGTCATCACTCTGGTCTTGGAATTTCTAATCCTAGTCACATCTCTACATTTCAACCATTTTTTGTATCATTTTCTTTACCCTATTCGGTAATTAGGGGAGAAATTGTCCCTGTTATTATCACTATATTTAATTATCTCACAGAATGCTTACCGGTAAGTACTTCCTGTATCATTTTGTTATTGTCAAATTTTTAATGTATGTATTATTTATTATATTTTTCCCTTTCTAATAGAGAGTCATGGATAACTCATGTATCATTCTGAATCAGATAACCTAATTATTATTAGCCATATGGTGCAATGAAGCCTGAAGCTTATTCTACACCAATCAAAAAAAAAAATTCCTGCATTACCCTGTGAGAGAGAGAGAGAGAGAGAGAGAGAGAATGGAATCACCAAGAAAGAGAAGAATGATGATATCCAGCTCAGGACCCTGGATGTGCAAAGCCCATGCTCACCATATGTGAGCCCATCCCATAATACTTTATTGCTAACCAAATGAAGGGTTAAAATGCATTATGGTTGAAGCTTAAGCTTTTCATTTGAACTTCTAGTAAATAATGGACATAGGTTATAGTTATGACCAGTATTAGATCAGAGCACATTAATTTGTACTTTTAACTTTATTTGAATTGTATGTTCTTTTATTTCAATATTGTTGTTTATTTTATTATTTTCTACTTACTGTAGTATTTCTCTGTATTTTCACTTTGAGTCAGATAGGAAAAAAGGCAAACAGTCACTTTGTTGGCATCTGCCTGTATGATTTATCATCATCATTCTACTCTTCCATTTGACATGGGTTGAGTCCCTATTTAGATATCGACCTGCATTGTTGTTGGTCTCTTGAATCTTTCATCATTTGTTCTTAGCTCTGAAAGCCTGTGTTTTCCTTTGGGCATTGGAGCCATTCTCTTTTGGGTCTACCTGGTATAAAATGAATTTTAAAATGCATTCAGAAGCCCATATCTTTATAACATTGTAGTAAAGTTGACATGAGATTCACAGTTTTTCTTTTCTTCTTCCAAAGAATCTATGCACAACTGCTATAAACAATCGCTGAGCCACTAGTACAGTATCCTATAGCTTTGTTTCAAGTTTATCATCTTTGGGGCGTATTTTTATTCGAGGTCAAATGAAAATTCTTTCTTTCAGTTTTGCATCTGTTAAATTAGGAAATACTTCCCTTAGGTAGCAGAATCCACTTTCCTTTTACCCGGAGCCTTAACAAAAGTCTTCATTAATCCAAGCTTTACATGCAAAGGTGAAAGAATCATTTTTGGTTCAACCATTGAAACATATTTTGTATTATTTCTCCCTGGTAAAAATTCCTTCCTGTTTTCTTGCTGCTATAAAACAACAGTATTTTCTGAAACATTCCTGTAAACCAGTGAGTAATCCAATTACCTTAATATCACCACACACATTTCAATAGTACAACTTTACTGAATGCAGTAAGTATCATGATGAGCAAAGTCATGGTACTTTACTGCATTCAGGACCTTGGACATATTTTCATTTGCTTCTTTCAAGTCAACAGCATGAAATAGAGGAGCTGATGGAAATGCATTTTCCTTGTGCAACAAAACTGCTTTTAAACTTAAATTTGAGGTATCAGTAAATATATGCCATTCATTAGGATTGTGTTCAGTGCTCAGTTTGTTCAGAAGACAACTAATATCTTTAAAAAACACATACCATCATCAGAATTAAATATTTTTAAAACATTTTATGAAGTTTCCATTTCTTTAGATAAATTTAAATCACAAACTAAGTCATTCACCTCTTCCTGCTTAGGCGCCTCCGTAGCCAGGTGGGAAGGAGCAGCAGCAGTGCGTAGCACACGCTTCTTGATTAGACCGGGGTTCGAGCCCGTCACCACCAAATACGGAGGATGCGGCAAGGTCAGTGAATGACCACCGCATATCCCGGAGCAATATGGCCATAGTTGCTAATGCTCCTGAAAAAAACAAAAAAAAAAAAAAAAAATCTTCCTGCTTAATTAATTGTGGTGCATTATCGACTTCAGATCTGCTGAAGTGGATGGTGCAGCAAAGTCTGCAAAACAAGAATTCTTGCTATATTTATCCCTACTTCCTTTATCCCATTATTTTTGGGGATCTGATATATTGGCAAGTCTTTATTATGTAGAACAGATTATCAGGTTGTGGAACTTATTTCAGATGGTATGTTAAGATATTTGATTTTATGCTTGCTTTTTCAGAACATCCCTGATATTTTCGCCATGCAGTTGTCAGTGTGGTTGCTGCACCACACCATACAAACAGCACAAGGCATACTTTTAGTTTTCCTAGTTCAACAGATATTCAGATTTGTGGTGCAGGTAATACAGCACATACGTAGAGACCAAATTTTGCCCTGCATGCTTAGTAATACTGTACATTTTCTTTCTTTCTTCTTCTGAATTTTTTGTTGCAAACCATCCACACAAAAAGCAGAAACTGTTGGGGTGATTCAGACTTTTTTTTTGCTTCTGCTTAAACGTTTTAACAATACAGTACCAAGAAAAACACAAACGAAACAAGCAACATGCTATAGATATGCAGATAAACTATACATGTACTTGCACTACAACTTTTATCATTACTGAAAGAGAGAGAGGTGGAAGCAGACAGAGAAACTGACAAGGTTGAACATGTTAACCGTTCCCAACATTATTGTCATCTGTGAGCATATGCAAACATTATTTGCAGGAAGTACAACAGATCAGTGTCATCGATTTCCCTAAATTAAGATATGTATTATGGGAATGCACAAAACCTGTATATATAGAAAATTGTGACGTGAAGTGAAATTTTAAGAATTATCTATGCCTAAAACTTGACTACAAATCACTGAGATTGACAGATGAGGTGGGTAGGGTGTATGTGTGTTTTTTTTTTAACTTCCGTGATGTATGAACTTGCTCCCCTGCATTATTTTCCTCTACTGATACTGTGCCTGCCATATTCCCTTAGTACCATAGGCTTCTTGTTAGTTTAAAAATTCTCTTAATAGTAAACCTTCCTGGCATAAAATCAAACTGGCTTTCAGATTTCTCGGATGACGGATATAAGGGAAGATAAATTTAAATTGAAGAGGGATGATTGCATGATATACATGTGAAAATTTGTTTCCCGACAGAGAGTAATTGATTGTTGGAATAAACTTCCGGCTAGTGTTCTGGAAGCTAGTGGTTTGGATAAATTTAAGGTAAGATTAGACATTCTTAGGGAAGATCTACCTAGTGAATATGACCTGAGGAATATATGTGTTTTTAAGAGCTGGCAAAATCACACATGTGGTGTGATTTTTCCAGTTTTAGTAAGAAGAACATGAAGGCAGATTTTCATCTCAAATTGCCCAAGACAAGTAGGTAGATTACTCAGTATCCCATTAACTGACTAATGCTCTGAGTGAGGCTTACATTCTGAGAGAATGTAAGCCTCACTCAAATGCTTGGAGAGAATTTTAAGATTGTTGGCATAGCTCAGATGTTATCAGTTCTTCACTAATGGTGTTAATGTTACAGTAAACACCAAACCCTATAGTACTTCACCTTTGGTTTGGGGGGGGGGCACCTGTAATCACTTTTCACTTCCTTATTCCACCTGTGGTTGGCTTGCAGTTGGATTATCTAATTCTGAAGGAGAGATGATATGAAACTCAGATTATTCCCACTGATGTTGCAGTGTGATTTTAGACACTCTTTAGTTCCTTTTTTTTATTTTGTTTAAAGCTGTAATATATTGATAACATGAGATTATTCTTACTCAAATATAGAGCTTTATAACTGCTTTATTTTTCAGCTCAGATGAATAATTTATCTAGGTCTTGTTGAAGACAACATGCCTGGGTTATTATCATTCACCTCCCTCCCACACGTATCATTACCAAACTTTGATATCAAGACTGTTTATGTTTTCATCAGTATTATCAACAAATATCAGAAAAAAGGGCTCAGTATTGAATTCTATGTAATTCCACTCAAAGCTATCCTTAGTCGTCTGTCATTTAACTAACATTTTTTTCACTGTCGTACCTTCCCACCAATGGAGTATGTTCCAGTTTGTAAAAGGCATTAATATTTGTTGTTATTGATTTTACAGTGCATCAGCATCTTAAGTCCTATAGGGCTGTTGTATTATTTTATTCACATTCACAGGCTGATTTACATGTTCTGGGGCTGAAAAGCCCAAAACAGCTGGAGAAAATAGTTCTCAAGCACCTCACCTGGTTTCTAGAGTCACATAACGTCTTTCATAAAAATCAGCATGGCTTTCGGCAAAATAGATTTGAATTAGATATGATGACCAAAGCAGAATCAAACATCAGGAATGCTTTTGTCAGAAACGACCACCTAGTTATGGTAAGTCTGGATTTAGAAAAGGCCTTTGATACAACATGGCGTTTTGGTATTTTTCGAGATCTTCACACCTTTGGATTACGAGGCAGGCTTCCTTTGTTTATTCTGAGCTTTCTCCAGGGCAGAACATTTCAGGTTCATTATCTAAATGTTCTTTCTAAAATTCATATACAGGAGGAGGGGGTCAGGGATCTATTTTGAGTCCTACTCTATTTTTAGTAAGAATAAACAATATTATCCACGATATTCCAAGCACAGTAGAATTATATCATTATACAGATGACCTCATCTCGTGCCAAGGAAAAAATATGAATTCTATTGAGAGACAGCTTCAGATCTCAATTAACAAAATTGAGTTGTGGATGTCTCGCAATGGCTACTGCTTATCAGCACAAAAATCCAAATGTATTCATTTCTGTAAAAAACGTAAGATTCACCCTGAGCCTGAATTACAAATTAAAAATCTCACCATCCTTCTATTCAATAGTATCAGATTTCTTGGCCTAATACTTGACAATAAATCAAACTTCTTACAACACATCACATACCTGAGAACCATTTGCTTGAAAAAATTAAATATCCTCAGAGTACTATCTTCATCCACGTGGGGTGCTGACCGATGCACCCTGCTTCGGCTATATCGGGTATTAATTCGATCTCACTTGGATTACGGAGCTCCAATCTATGATTCTTCCAGGAAAAGCGCGTTAATTCAGCCAGACACTGTCCATCACAGTGCTCTTAGAACTGCTTTAGGAGCATTCAGAACATCCCCTGTACAGAGTCTGTATATAGAGGCACACGAACCTCCACTCCATCTTCAGAGGAAAATGTTGCTACTCACCTATGCAGCAAAAATACGGAGCCTTCCCTTTCATCCTATCTGGCCATACTTATGCCGCTTGTTAACCCCTGGCTTAGTTCCATGAAGGGTTTGTAAAGGTAGGGTACCTGCGTGTACCTAGGAACCTTACAATAAAGGTTATATTTGTTTATTATTTGAGCCCCAATGCACCACCTTTAATCACAACAAACCTAATGAAAACAAGCCAATTGGAATAAGGCTACTACAGTTAATAGAATACTGGAACTTACATATAGATAATATCTTTCAGGGCACAAACACTTATGAACCTCCATGGTCAAGTTATATACCAGTCTGCGATCTCTCTTTCCAACAGTGGAGGAAAAAAACAGGCAGCAGATCCCACGATCAGGAAACTCCATGCTTCTCATGTAGCTAAAAATTCTTAGTATTTTCATATATATACCGATGGCTCAAAAACAAGTACAACAATAGGTGCAGCAGCAGTTTCCACTATCTTTTCTAGTTCTGTGTCCCTTCCGAAGGAATGCAGTGTCTATACTGCCGAACTTTTTGCTATAAAGATAGTTCTAGATCACATAACTTTTTTTTTTTTTTTTTTTTTTTTTTGATTTGGTAGTTGTTGGCGCATCGGCTTCTGTGGCCATAATGCACCTCCCAAGGTTTTTGCAGTACTTTGATCCAAGCCCGAGGCGGGAATCGAACCCGCGACCTTTGGGTTGCCGGGCAGGTACTTTACCCACTCGGCTAGCCCGGTCGGCTATCACATAACTGATCTGTCCTATAAGCAAACAATGATCTATTCTGACTCTTTGAGTGCAATAACAGCATTCAAAAATTCATCCAAGCCAATCCACCCCGTATTGAAGAAAATCAGATCACAGATAATTGTGTTTACATGCTGCTAACCAATCAGTCACTTTCTGTTGGATACCAGATCATGTAGGCATCAAAGGAAATGATTATGCAGATCAAGCTGCTAAACATCCAACTATTGTGTGCTCTCCTAGCTACCAAGTACATATACAGACTACAAATCAGTCATAAAAAACGTCTGTGAAGAACAATGGTTGCAGATCTGGCAGGTTCAGGGCAGTAATAAGCTGCTGCAATTGAAATGGGAACCTCAGTCATGGGCATCAAGCATGAGATCAACTAGGCAAGAGGAGGTAATTGTGGCTAGGATGCACATTGGGCACACCCATCTAATCCATATTTATCTGCTCATGGGGGAAGATCTGCATATTTGTATATATTGTCAGACTGCACTTACGGTGAAGCATGTCCTATTAAATTGTAATCAATACATTAATGCTTGAAACACAATTTTCATGTCGCTTTCACATATGCACTTTAGCATTATCTCATCTGATTGGAGACACTGCAAATCTAACTGAGTTTTTTGCATTCTTGAAGCAGACATGATTGTTAAACAGATTTTAACATTTCAACTGCAGTAGTAAATAGAATCAGGCACAATATGGCCTTAGCAGCCCTTGTGCCATTTAACAACAAACCACCACCAACAACAACAACAACATCAAAAAGGGGAACGGGAAGAAGTGTTCAAATTATAGAGGCATCACACTGACATCATATGTGATTAAGCTGTACGAGAGAGTGTTAGAGCAGAAGATAAGAGGAATGATTGAAAATAGGATGGCTGAGGAACATTATGGCTTTCGGTGTGGCAAATGAACAGTGGATCTGATTTTCTGCGTCAGGCAACTGAGGGAAAAATGTTAGGAACACATAGAATTATGGATGGCATTTTTGGATATAAAGAAAGTGTTTGATGCCATGAAGAGAGAGAAAGTGTGGAAGGTTTTGAAAAACTAGGGGGGTAGAGGAACAACTTGTGGAGACAACTGAGAATATGTACACTAGCAGAGTGAGCAGAGTAAGAACAGTGATGGAGTTGACGGAGAGCTTCGAATAACATGAGGTTTGAGGCAAGGAGGTGTTTTGTCACCACTACTATTCATAGCTGTCATGAATAATGTGCAATGTAGAGTGCCACAACAGTTTGGACAAGACCAGATGAAAGTCATGCTCTTTGCAGATGATCTCTGCATATGGAGAAAGAGAAGAGAACAAGAACAGTGGCAAGGTGATATGTGGGCTGGTATGGGCAATGAATTTGGATTGGTTTTCAGTTAGGAGAAGAGTGAAGTAATGGTTCTAAAGAGGAGTGACATGCCTGACAGATACATTAGAATAGTGGGAAAGAGCTAAAAATGGTTAACAACTTGAAGTATCTAGGAAGCACCATTACAAAGACTGGAGTGACAGATGAAAAAATAAGTAGAAGGATACAAACAGGCAAGAATTTCTATAGGCAGACAAGAGATCTGATCTGGAACAGGAACATATCACTGAAGTGTAAGAAGACTATATATCAGACCTATTATGTAACAATTGTGATGTAGCCACCTGAAACTTGATATATGTTTAAAATTGAGGAAAGACAGCTGTAGAATAGATTTGTGGAGATTTGCATTTAGCTAGCAGGTGGTTGATTGCTGGAACAAACTTCCGTCTGTCATTGTGGAAGTTGATAACTTAAATAAATTCAAGGAAGAACTGGACAAACTTTTGGAGCAAATGGTGAAATGGTAAGGTTTTTTTTTTTTTTTTTTGGCTGATGCTGTATTAGCTTTGCTTTCTTGCGTCATATGCCTCTGCTGATACTAACGTGAAATTATTCTTTGTGTTCAGTGTTTTTTAGGAAAACCTTGGCATTTTTAATTTTTTTTACATTTATTAAAAAAGATATATTTTTGTTGAAGAACATTTATATGAATATATTGATGCAAAAAAATTAGAAGAGGGCAGTTAGGTTAATTAATGACTCCTTTCTAACGGAATCTCTCCACTCTCTGTGTCATAGACTTACTGTTTCTGCTGCATGCCTTTTCTACAGATACTTCCATGGGCACTGTTCTTCTGAATTGGCTTCTATAATTCCCCGCTATCTTTTTCAAAACAGTTCGAACATGTGCCATCACCAGCCAATGTTCATTTACTGTCCAACTTCAAACTCACAGAACCAACTTTTCATCTTCCTCGTTTATTCATTCAACTGCCATTTTCTGGAACAGCCTTCTTTCATACGTATTTCTTGAAAATTACAGTCTAGAAGTTCAAGTCTAATGTCAACAAATATCTTCTTTCATCTTCTCAACCTCCAACCCAAGCATGGTACTAAGTACTACAGGTTCTAATACCTCTCTCATGTTTGGTGTTTTCATTAAAAAAAAAATATATATATATATATATTTTACAATTGTTCTATAGCAGTCAAGTAAAGCTCATTCACTTCATTGTAGTAGTCACATATGCACAATATACTTTACTGTTGTACTTTGCCTCCTCAGATTATTTAGACAGGATTTCCTTTAATCTCTGCTGATTTCTTTTAAAATTCTATTCCTGTCCAGATTCTGCAGGACATGGTGAATCTGGTAATATGATCCTAAATAGATAGCTCATCAGCTATCTATTTAGGGTCACGTTACCAAAGCTGTCCTGTAACTGATCTACAGCTCAGTCCCTTCCTTGTAATATTCACATATACAGAAAAGTTTTTAATATAATTATTTTATAATAAAAAAATTTGTTAGTACAAAAATTTTTGCTCTAAAAATCTTTACTATAAAAATAATTCTTTAGTATAATACATACATCATCATTCTGCTAGGACTTTACTTGATTCGAGAGGTGCATGTACTATAAGGAATTGACAGTCTATCCTACTGCTCCCTCTGATACCACAAGATATATCCCATTAGCTTCTTATGCCTTTCTCACATTCAATACTTAGTAAAATGGCCTAAAAAGATGATCTGAACCCAGTTTAAAAGCAGTTTTGCTAGGCAATAATAATATCAAATAATTGATCACAGTGGCTCATTCAGTGGCTATGGTTCCTGTTCCCCAAAAAAAAAAAAAAAAAACTTCCCATTTCACTGATCCATTCATTCCAAATGTTTGTCTAGTCCTGCTTTTAATTTATTTAAGCTATCAACTTTCACAACAACAGATGGAAGTTTGTTCCAGCAATCAACTACCTGCTGGCTAAAGGCAAACTTCCGCACATCTGTTCTACAACTGTCTATTCTCAGTTTGAATCTATGCCTCCTCAGGTTTGCAATCCGAGCAAGAGGAAGAATCCCATCAGCATTAAGCCTCCTCAATCCATTCAAGGCCTTATACATCTCAATCAGATCGCCTCGCACGTGCCTATTTCCAGAAGCTGCAATTTGCAGAACTTAAGCCTTTCTTCATAAGAGCAACCCCTTTGTTCCCTTCACCAGACTTGTTGCCCTTCTCTGTATTTGTTCTAGCACCTCTGCATCCTTCTTAAAATGAGGCTTTCAGACCTGTATGCAGCCCTCAACATGTGGCCTGACCATTGCCTTATACAAGGGGATAATCACCTCATTATCCCTGGTCGCAAAATTCCTGTATATCATTGACAAGACCCCATGACCTACTCTAGCAGGCTGTCTGCACTGCTCAGAAAAGTTCATATCTGACTGCACAATTACCCCAAGGTCTCTTTCATTCTCCACTACCCTGACTGTAACACCACATAGTTGATACATTTCTCTGGGGTTACTACTATCCATATGCAGTACTTTGCATTTGTCAATGTTAAACTTCAGTTGCCATTTCTCAGCCCATCTACCCAACTTTTCCAGATCTTGTTGCAGCAGCATACTGTTATTACTAACCCTGACAACCTTTGTATCATCTTCAAACTTTGACATTAAGCTTGATATACCTTCATCAGTATCATTGATAAATATACAAAACAACAATGGGCCCAACACTGAACCACGAGAGACACCACTAATAACATTAGTCCACATAGAGCAGTACCCATTGATCACCATTCTCTGTGTCTTCTCCCACTCAACCATCCTTTTATCCATTGTAGCAACTTGCCCTTAATACCACACTGCTCCAATTTGTACGGTAGTCTTCCATGTGCAACAGTATCAAAAGCTTTCCTGAAATCCAAGTATATGATATCAAAATTATTTTTTGCATCCAGTTCCTTTGTGACCACATCATAGTATCCAATCAAATTGGTCAGACAAGACTTCCCCTTGACAAACCCATGCTGTGTCTGAATTATTACTGCAGTCTTGTCTAAATGATCCTGCAATGCTTCTTTAACCAGTGACCTCCATTATTTTTCCTGGAACAGAAGTTAAACTAACAGATCTGTAATTACCCGTGTCACCCTTTGATCCCCTTTGTGAATTGCAGATACATTTTCACATCTCCAGTCTGTGGGCACTTCCCCTCAAATCCAAGGATGCTGTCATAATTATGGCTAAGGGTTTGCTTACTTCCTTTGCTGCCTCCTTTAATATAACTGTATAGATCCAATCCACCTTATGCTTTTCTTATGTTTAACTTCAACAATTTCTCCCCCACTTTGCTCTCAGTTATTACAAAATCATTTAACTCCTTGTTAGAGTTTGATAAACATCTGGCCCTCTACTCCTTGAATAACTCCTCATGTGTGAATGTAGGTACAAAATACTTCAGCAGCTATCTGAGAATGATCATCTACAGTCGAATCATTGATATCATGTCGACCAATCTGATTCATCCCTTTCTTTTAGAGTTTATGTAAATAAAGATGTCTTTGTTGTTTTTCTTTGCATCCTTTGCGAAAGAATTTTGATAATTTGCCTTTGTGATATGATTGTATCTACCATAGCCTTCTATGTCGTCTGACAATTTATGTGCATCCCATGCATTTTTCTTCTTTGCCACAAGTCTCATCTGACATCCATTTGGGCTTGAACCTAGAGCAGTATTTCTTAGTTGGGACAAAAAGCCTAGTAGCTTCCAAGATTACTTCCTCGAATGCTTCTAATTTAGAATTTGCTGTTGGTAACATCATGATCAGTTGGTCCCACTGTATAGAACCTAAAAAATCTCTGAGACCACTGTAGTCACCTTTAAGAAAGCAAAAACTCTTCCATTTACTCCAGATGGTAGTTACATCTTTAAGTAAATCCCACATCAGTACACTGTGATCACTGCTACCTAGTGGTTCCTTTATCTGTAAATTCTTAATGCAATTATTTTGCATGAAGCATTGGGACTATGCTTAAGATTCACTATTGAATGGTCAGTGCTTTTGTTCCATGTATTGTTCGTAGCGAACTATTCAAGTCAATAATTCGCATTGTTTTTATTGTATCTCATATTGTGAATCAACCTTCGCAACGATGTGAAGGTTGATTCACAACAATGATTCTCAATATGAGATACAATTAGAACTATGCCAATTATCAACTTGAACAGTTCGCTACAAACAAAACATGGTGCTAAAGCACTGACTGTTCGATAGTAATTCTTAATGCATGAATAATCACTGCTGGTTATCAGATCAAGAGTCTTACTCCCTCTTGTTGCCTCTCTAACATGCTGCCGTAGAAACAATCATCCATAAGCTTAAACTAACTCTCATTGGAAAGTAAAAGAACCCCTGAGCTTTAAAAAATGTAAAATGTTTGCCTGTTACCTACACAGATTATGGTTCATTTCCTTCAACATGAATTGTTGAGGAGGCTTCCATCCTGCAGTGGGTTGATAATGGCTGCAGTTTACTTTTTTTTTTTTTTTTTTTTTTTACAGAAATCAAAAAAGTGCATGAATGGATTCAAGGTTGTTTAAAACATGGTTTCATGAAGAATTTATCTCAGCACAAAAAAAAAATTTAACTAAAAGAAACTTCCCCACAAACCACTTTTAATTTTAGACAATGCTCTATCCCGTGCAATCCAGAAAAGTGAACTAGTTTATGGTGACATCAGAGCTCTGTTTTTGCCACCTAATATGATATCCCTTCTTCAGAATCTAGATCAAGGTGTTTTGGAGACTTTGAAATGCAACTATAGGCGATGTCTCTTAAAACATCTGCTTTGAAGTCTTGAAACAGGGACCAGTGTTGTCGAGAATCTTAAAAAAAAATTAACATCAAGGATGTTATTTACTGGTTGGCAGAAGCTTGGAACAATGTTAAAAGATCTACTCTTATTAAATCCTGAAAAAATATTTTATGCCACAAAAATGAAGCCAACGAGAACAAGATGGCAAATGAAGATGAAAGAAGATGAAACCCTTTTAGAACTAGCCAATAACCATCCTGTTTCAGATCCTCTTACTACAGAGGATATTAAAGTGGATGAATTCTGATGAACAGCTGGAAATGACAGATGACATTATCATAAAGCTTGTTGATGAACAAAAAGATGAAAGTAAAGATGACAATGAAGAGTGCACGGAAACTACAAAAAAAATGACACACATGGAAGGTCCAGATACTATTGAGTCAGCTTTATATTATATTGTACAGCAGGAGGATACCATGCCCGCCAATGTTTTGTTACTTAGGCACCTACAAAATATAGCAGCTAAAAAGCAAGGAGCTTCTATGAAACAGAAACCCGTTAAGGAATTTTTTTATATGATATTAAGGTGCAGTGCTGTGGAAGTTGATAGCCTAAATAAATTTAAGGCTGAGCTGGACAGGCATTTGAAATGAATGGAGGGGGTGAAATGGGAGCTTTTTTTTTTTTTTTTTTACTGATGTTGTATAAGCTTGCTTTCTTGTATCGTATGCCTCTATCAATGCTAATGCTATTAGTGTCAGAAAAAATTAGCCATTCGTGCTTTTCTCTGGTTCCGTTAGTTTTATCATTAGTTATCTCAGAGTAAAAATTTGATTCTTGAATATTTGTATAGTGTAGTCGATAAGGTTGTGTATATTTTACTTTCAAATTTTCAATTCTACCAAAATTTTGAGGTTTATTTATTAATTATATTCTACAGACTTACTACTTAGATTGCATGTATGTTTACTGGTCATTCTGCAATATCTTTGTGATAAATTTGAGGCATCATACCTTTACACAAATTAATATCAGTAGTTTGATTTACAAGATCTTCTTGCCTCTGTGCTTGTTCTGTATATTCTTCAAGTTGGTCATGTTTGGCTAATAGATCTTTATTCCTGCATACTCTATCTTCTTGTCCTCCAGTATTTCCTTCAGAAATTTGGTCTGCTTGTTCCGCCATTATTTTTTGAATTCTTGCTTGGATCAACTGCAGTTGCTAAAATTTTGAGCTGTTTTGAGGTTTCTTTTGGCCATTGTTGTTTGCAGATTCAGAGGACAGTAAAAAAATGATGGCATTTCTTTGGGTTATTTTTTGTTTGTGTTGCTTCTTTCATTTTGCTGCTCCTGATTCAAAATTTCTTTTCATATTGGGTGGTCAAGGGGAAACTAATTAACCTTAAAATAAAGGAGTTCTTTATTTTTCATTATATTTTTATAATGGGTGTTCTATAATATTATTATAAAAAACAAAGATATTAAATGGCAAACCATTTTTGGAAAATTATAATTTATAATTAATTAATATTGAATCTAGCAGCATATTCAATACAATTAATTTCAAATTAATAAAATTACTTTTTTCATTTAAATAAATAAATAAATTTTCTGTTTATACTCTGAGATGACCACACTGTCAGAGGAGTTCACCAGTTAGAGAGAATACAAGAAACAGCACCATATTTAGTAGTTTTCATATAAATATTTGTTGCTATTATGATTAATACATTTTTAAATATTAATATATTATTGGTTTTATTACTGCTTCATTTAATTCGTTGTTTATTGACAATTTAAAATTTTTAATTTAAAAGAGGTTATAGTAATATAGCTTAAGAGTAATATAATTGATAATGATATGATTCAATATAAAAAATTAAATAATTAAGCACTCTTGAATTAATTCATATTTTAAGAGTGAAAAACCAGAAAGCTTTCAATAAAGGAAACGTATGCTACAGCCACAATAGACAATGAAATATTACATAGGTATAATATTTAAATTTGCTGTTACAGCAGAATCAAAATTTATTAAACTACAACACTACTTTCAAAGATATAGATGTGTACCTATATTTACTTAAAAAAAACCTCTTACGTATCACACTAACTTTACACACCAACTGCTAAATTAAACTAAATTTTATAGTTTTCGGATCTCTTGCTTATGTAGATTCTGAAATCCATGAGTGGTCCAATTAAAATAATTTCCATAGAATAAATAAAATTGCACCTCTGGCCTTTAGGCAATAGAACTACTGCTGTAGAAAGCACGAATTAAGAACTAAAGGGATTAATCCACAGTTTAGTGGTGTCTGTAGCATATTTACAATTAGTGTAAATACTGTACTGAGAAGTCACACTGGTCAACTTCTTTCTTGTGTCCATAGCCAGTGGAAAAGATTAAGGCATATTCCTAACATGGACAATATGTGGTCAACCTGTGTTCAATTGTAAGCACCCTATTAGAGAATTAGGACAGAGTGATTTTCTTTTATCCTGGAAATTAATCTGTTCTTTTGGTTGTTTTGGCTGTGGATAGAACCATTAATAGCAGTTTTCTTCTGAACCAGAACTACATACAGTGCACTACTTCCATTTCTGTGCCATGTTGTTATCTCAAGAGACATGATATGGCAAAGGGGATGGCTCTGTGTGCTTTCACTGCAAAGAGTGTGAGGAGATTAACTGCAAATTTAGCTTTCTGATAGACTTATATGAGGGCCTGAGGATAACGGTTGATGCCTTCAAAATAATTAAAAAGAGGGACCCATCAGCCATCCTGCACAGTGCTGGAGACTACACTAAGATCCAGTGTTCCTTCTTCACCTACCTTTCTTTGAGAGAACAAACAGAGAGCTGTAAACAAACTTAACTATAATTGTTGAAAGTTTTATGTAAGGCAGTTACTTGAGACATATACGATGTTTTGGGAATCTACAGAAGAGAGAGAGAGAGAGAGAGAGAGAGAGAGAGAGAGAGAGAGAGAGAGTGACATCATTGGATTCTGTTAACATTACTGACTTGTTTCGGTTAAGCTAATCTTGAAACACTCAACATTGTTGATCAGTATATAGGAGAGTTTGGTGAAGCATTTTGCATACAATCGCTCTTTCACAAGTGTTAGACAGAAATGTAAAAGCTTCTCCCCAACCCCAACACCTAGCATTATTTAGCAATTAAAGAATTTCTAGGCTGCATCCTAAACACTGTATAAATAGCACATTAGTAAAAGCTCAACTTCTTAAAATAATATGCCCAGTCCACAGTGGTGAGCTGTAGTGGGCTCGCAACAGCCCACTGTTAATTTTTTTTGAAAATTTGTGAGCCCATTGTTGAAATGATTATTTATTTTACAAATGAAATCCTGAATTCAATTATTGAGTATCCAGTGCCGGAACTACAGTGGGGCAAGTAGGGTCCCATCCCCAACATTTTAATGGCACAATCGACCAGTTATGTATTTTAAAATTGCTTCATTTTTGAGATAATTACAGTTGGACCTCTGTTTAATAAACTTCTTCATAGCGAATTTATTTGAATTCCCCCTGGTTTCTATGGAAACATTTCCATAGGATGAATGGATTATTGAGACAACTTTGTATACATTGTTCTCACCTCTGGCCTTTAGGCAACTTAGGTAATTAGAAAGTGCGAATTAAGGGTGAAAGGGATTACTATTCCACAACATTAGTGGTGTCTGTAAAACCTATAGAACCACATTCCGAGAAGTCTCGCTAGTTAATATGCTTTCCATATCCAGTCAGAGGATTGAGAAGATTCCTGATAATAGCTTTTGGTCAACCTGTGTTGTGATTCTCCATTACTCTGACAAACAGGCATATGTTTTTCGAAGAAGTGAGTGATCCATGCATCTCAGTAAATTTCTCTTGTCTATGTTTACATGGTCACAGTAGCTGAATATCCGAATGATTCCTATATTTTGCACAGTATTCAAGTGACAGTAACCATGTCAAAGGGGGGGGGTGAATGAGGCAACTAAGATATTAAGTAAGCTTTCTGAAGTTGAAATGCTGGCAGATTTGGAAACCGTGTCGAGGCTTTCACTGTGAAGAAAATGTTCCAAAATATAATGGCATACAGGCAATAATTTAATGTTAATTACAGGCAATTATTAACAGGCAATAATAATGTTGAAGTTGAAAGAATTCAAAGGAATAAAAAGTAAGAACACATTTAAAAAATTACCTTGTTACACGTTAAGGATAAGTTATTAATGCAACAGAATAATTTAAAATTAAATGAAGAAAATAATGATATTATTGACGATGAGGAATTGAAAGAAATTTTAAACATATGCTACCTGGATTATGAAAGAACCTTCATCTCTATGGCAAGATGGTGAAAAATGAATAAGAAATGTAAGTTTTCTGATAAAATATGAAATAAAAATTAATGATTTTAGAGATTTTGTCGAAGACAGTTTATCTTTAAACTCGAGTGAAATTCGCTCTTCAATTAAGAAAGCCAGAAATATCTTTGAAACCATTGCGAATAGCAGTGCTGAAGCTGAGCAAGCTTTCAGCGTAATGAATAATATTGTGACAAATGCAGATTACGATGACCATACATCTAAATGGAAAACCATTGATCGAGATCGTTATGTCAAATCATTCCTCTGTAATCATCGCTCAGCTTTTGACCAAAGCAGAAGATTGACAACAAATATTAATAAAGAAGTAAATTCTATATGGCAATTTTTAGAATAAATTTTTCTTGAATATTTGTATAATGATTTTTTTCATGTAATCTGTGATTTTTGTGTACCTTTTCTAGAAGAGTTTGTTTTTTATGTAAAATTTGTTTTTATATTGTAGAATGTTTTCTGATAGTTTTTGTTATTTTTGAAATGGGAAATATTCCATGTTATTTTTTTATTCACAATATTAAAATTTTATCATGAAAAAAAAGTGTATCCATTATATTATTTTAACAACTAGGGAAATATCCCTAGTTGTTAAAATAAAAGAGAGAGCCAAGTAAAAAAGTGGCATGTGTGCTAAGCACACATGGTAGATGGTTTTATGTGAACCTTCGCATTTCTTTTAGGTATTTTGATTTGTATATTGATTACGAAATAAAAGAGCTTTTGTATTGTAAATATTTTATTGTAACGTTCTCAAATTTACATAATTTCTGGAAGACAAGATACAATGGATTTATGGTAACTAAAGTAAGAGATGTACTGTATACTTCCGATTGCAACGTATCTAAATGTCTCTAGAAAACAGCATCGATTGAACTACCGATCTTGTAGTTGAAACGACATATGCAGCTGTTCTGGGCACCTCACAATGGAATGTAACGAAAATACGAGACAAAAAAATAAATTGTTGACAAATATTTGTATTGTTGCAGTCATATGACAAATACTTATATTGTTGCAATCATACTTACTGCAGTATGATTGTTGCAATCATACTTACTTCAGGAAGTATGATCGTGACTTCATACTATTCAAAAATTCTAAAAAGTTAGAACTGGAGATAATATCGTATCCAGGTATCACATAAAGTGGGGGGGGCGTGATAACCAGGCTGACTCGAGAAATCATATCGATCACGAAAAATGCATCACATGCTCTAATCACACTACTAGTGAGTGCTCGGCGCCTCTGAGGGAAGTCGCAGATGACGTCTTCCCCCACAATTTTCATCAAAAATTTGGCAAAACTGCGAGCCCATTGTTAAAATATTCACAGCTCACCACTGCCAGTCCACCTCATCAATAGAACAATAATTATCCATCTTCAACAGAGTTAGAAATATCACATGCATACGGCATAACATTTTCTGTATGGTGAAGCATAAAATCCAAGTTAATACTCAAAACATCTTAAATTTTTATAACGTTCCAATGCAATGAAGTGTGTAGTTATTTTGTATTATTATTATTTATTATTATTATTTTATTATTTTTTTTTTTTTCATTTGTGCATAAATGCCAAAAATTATTTGGCTGATATCTTGGAGTTGGAAATACAGAATTATATTATACATGTTTTATTACTATATTAAAGTAATTTTCCATATAAATAGACAGTATGTAATGATTTTTACTCATTATTATAATATTTTATCCTGGTGTACTATAATATAATAATCATTATAGTATGTGGTCATAGTTACCACAGTATCCTATGTTAATGCATAATGCATATTAACATAATAACTGTTGGGGGACATTATTAAATTTTCATTTTGATGCATGTAAATTAATGGTTGGTTAACAGTATTTTAGCCACACATTAAAATTTTATGGTATTATCTATTTACTTCTGTTTTTCAAATATTTGACTTTAATTGACAATTATGTGTTTTTTATTATTATTATTATTATTATTTTTTATATCAGATTAAACTTGCTCTAGAACCAAGTGTACATTATAAAATTATAAATGGAACAGCAGTACATAAACTCTGTGTATGTGGAGGAAAAAGCTCTTCACATACTTTTATGATCCGTCCAGAAATTTTAGGAAAAATTAATGTAACAGCTTATGCCTACTCCCTGGAAAATGATGCTGTCTGTGGAAGTCACATAATGGCTCGATTAACAGCTAGAGATGCTGCAACACATCAGTTGTTAGTGGAAGTGAGTGTAATTGTTTTTCATAAAGTAATGCTTACATGTGTTAATGTTAAAAATTAATATGTACTGTATACAGATATTTCATGCATTCACATACTTTGTTGTTTCAGGTGTAATGTAGATTAAAAAGTTACAGGGATTAGTAAGACCCAACCCTTTGTGGGTTTAAGCAGTGAAAATATTTAATGTGCTGCAGTTGATGATTTTCTGTGACTTTAAAAAGATTGATATGGTATTGACATTTAAATTAACCACAAAATTTTTCCTACAAAAATTTTTATATACTTTGTGTATATTTTTATTTTGTGTGCTTGCACTGGTATTCTGCTTTTCTTTTCTTTTATCCTTTTTTTATTTTCTTTTTCATTCCAATAAGGGAAAACAAAAGAAGTTAGCAAAAATATCCAAGAATGTTATTTAATATACAGGGTATTCACAGATCTTTACAAAACTAAAACATTATTGTGGGAATAGGATACATGATAAAAACCTGAAACTATATCTAGGTGAGAGAGGAGTTAAACAAATTAAACATTAGAGGTGTTTGATGTGGGCACCTTTAGTTACTCTGCAGATGTCCCACCTATAATCCAGTTCCTCCCATATTCAGCGTAACATATCCCTGTCATTACGGCTGACTACTTCGCAAATGCATTAAATTCCATAATTGTTCCTGGCATAGGAGGAACATATACCTAATCTTTATACCTAATCTTTCACAATATACCTTTTCCTAATATACCTAATCTTTCACAAATTTCCAGAGAGTAAAATCGAAAGGAGTCAAATCAGAGGATTGCAGGGAGCTACTCTTCCAGTTGACTTCCCAGGAAACATTGTGTCAAGGAAAATCATTGCAATCATTATCATCTTGCAGTTGGGGCATAAAGAAATTCTGTAACATGTTCAGATACATAATGCCTGTGACAATAATTTATTCAAAGAAGAAAGGTTCATATACTTTTGACAACTCATTGTAAAAAAAGCTATCCTTGGACCGTTGCACTGATATTGCAATTTTTTCTCTACCCCATATTCTCACATTTTCCCTGTTTACTTTTCCACTGGTGTGAAAAGTGCACTTGTCATTAAAGATGATTCATTCCAGAAAATTTTCACTGTCTTCCTTAAGCTGAAACATTTCTGAACAAAATTCCATCTCTTGATTTTGTTATCAACCAGCGGCATTTGTACAAACTGTAACTTGTATAGTTTCTTCCTCAGATGGCAGTATAACATATTATACATGGTTGATGTAAATGTGTGAAGCATACGGCTGGCACATTGAATGCCTACATTTTCTGCCATTGATCATTCAGTCTACACCTTTCTCTCCTCCCTTCACTTGGGAAGTGGAAGAAAATCCTTATGGACATGATCACTTCACTTGATGAGTAGTAGATGCCCTTGAAGGAATTAAAATGGCGGCCCCATCAAGCTCTCAGCTGCCCAACTTAATGCCAGAGCTCACACTTGTGCTTGTTGTTTTTTTGGTTTTTAGGAGCATTAGCAACTAAGGCCATATTGCTTGGGGATATATGGTGGTCATTCCCTGACCTTTCCGCATCCTCCGTATTTGGTGGTGACGGGCTGGAACCCCGGTCTAATCAAGAAGCGTGTGCTACACACGGCTGCTCCTTCCCACCTGGCTACGGAGGCGCCACCACACTTGTGCAATAGACAGTACAATGGTAGAGAAGAAAGTGCATGGGATGCATATAAATTATCATGTGATTCATATGCCTATGGTAGATATAAATTAGTCTGTAATCAAGTCACATTGGAGGTTAGGCACACTAATGCAGATTATGAGAAGTCTCTGGCAAAGAAAAACAACAAAGGCTTCTATGCTTATATTAACAGTAGAAGGAAGAGGTTACATCACATTGGGTCACTGGTTGTCCATGCATTAACTGTTGATTACCCTGCTCAGGTTGTGGACAAATTGAATAGGTATTTTGCATCTACATTCACACTTGAGGAATTCTTTAGAGAAATGGATGCCAAAAGTTTATCAAACTCTAATGAGGAGCTAAATGACTTTGTGATAACTGAAAGGAAAGTGGAGGAGAAATTGTTGAACATGGACATAAAAAGGACACCTGGGATGCTGAAATCTATCCAAGTATCTACCCAAGTATCATGAAATCTATCACTGAATCCAGGGATGCTTGGATTCAGGGAAGTTCCCTGTGGACTGGATATGTGCGAATATATCCCCAGTTCATAAAGAAGGATCAAAAGGCAACATAAGTAATTACAGATCTGTTAGCTTAATGTCTGTTTCAGGGAAAATAATAGAATCACTGGTTAAAGAAGTAATGCAGAAACATCTGGACAAGCATACAATTATGCTGCAATCACAGCTTGGATTTGTTATGGGCTGCCTTATCTAACCAGTCTGATAGGTTACTATCAGACTGGTTAGACAAGGTTATCTGATTCAGTGACTAAAGAACTGGATGCAAGTGATAATTTTGACATCATATACTTAGATTTCAGGAAGACTTTTGTTATTGTTTCACATACCTAACCCCAGGGGCTTGCATCTAGTGAGTATGTGCTTAACATACCCAGGGTCCTGAGCTGGATATCATCATTCTTCCCTTTCTTGGTGATTCCCTTCTACTTCTGACTCTCTCTTGGAAAATTTGGAATTTTTTTTTTTATCTGGTGCAGCATAAGAGTCAGGCTTCCTTGCACTATATGGCTAGTAATAATAAAAGATTGCTGTAAAAACTGGAGCAGTGTTGGCATTAAGGGCAAGTTACTACTATGGATTGGATAAAGGGATGGTTAAGTGGAAGAAGATAGAGAGTGGTTATCAGTGGGCACTGCTCTTTGTGGACTAATGTTATTATTAGTGGAGTCCCCAGAGTTCAGTGCTGGGCCCATTGTTGTTTTCAATATTTATCAATGATATGAAGTTTTTGGGAATTTATCTTCTTGCAGATAAATTTGTTCTGTTAGTTTGACTAATCATGATGTATTCAGCAGTATGAGAAGGTGAGGAGGGCATGTTGTATGAAGTAATGAAATTTTTCAATATGGCTTATACCCAGCTCCTTGACATAATGTAGCCTCGACAATGCTTCCCACATACAAAGTGATACAAAGCATCACATTGGAAGTGATACAAAGGTTGATAGGGTGGTTAATGACAGTAATCAGAGTGAACTACTGCAAAAAGATCTAAAAAAATTGGGTCAATGGGTTGTGAAAGGGTAGTTGAGTTTAACATTGACAAATTACCGCATATGTGTAGCAGTAATGCCAGAGTAACTGATCGACTGTGTGGTAATATACTCGGGGTAGTGTGAATGAAATAACCTGTGTGTAATAGTCAGACATGAAATTCTCTGAGCAATGCAGACAATGCTGTCAGGACAGTACATGGGATTTTGTCAATGATATACAGAAACTTTTCTAGCAGGGATAAGGATGTGATTATCCCTTTTTATAAAGCCATTGTTAGGCTGCATCTTGAGTACTGTATACAGTTCAGGAGGCCTCACTTTAAGAAGGATGTAGATCTGCTGGAATGAGTGCAGAGAAGGGCAATAAGACTGGTAAAGGGAACAAAAGGGTGCCCTTACCTAGAAAGGCTTCAGTTCAGCAGATTGCAGCGTTTTGAAACTAAGCACCTGCGGGGAGATCTGATTGAGGTGTATACGGCCTCAAATAGATTGAGTAAGCTAGCTAAATGTTAATGGCACTCTTCCTCTTTCTGGGACTGCATACATCAGGGGGCATAAATTCAAACTGAGGAAGTGTGGTTGAAGGATAGATGTGCAGAAGTGTGCCTTCAGACAGAGGTGGACTGAGTCAAAATTCTTACCTGGGAAAACTTGTAGCTGCCTCATACTAGTGTTTGTGGCTATATTGTTTATGGACCAAATTACACAGGCCTCAGGCCCACCGGAATTTCCCCAGTAAGTCTTATGGCCAGTCTGCCTCTGCCTTCAGCCAGTGGGGGGATTGGAACTGGCTTCCATCCGTTGTTGTGGAAATGGATGAGTTGAATAAATTCAAGAAAAAACTAGACAAATTCTTGGATGGTACAGATGGGTGAACTGTGTAGGTTTTTTTTTTTTTTTTTTGACTGATGCTATATAAACTTGCTTTCTTGCATCATTTGCCATTACTACTACTACTATTTCCTCATGATAACTTTGCTACTTAGTCAAAGATTTTGGTTCCCTTTAAGTTATCATGGTGAAAGATTGAACTGACTGGCTGAATTTGACATCACTCCAGTGAGTGAAGAACCTGGCAATGATACAGTGACCTAAATCAGATAAAATATCATTCATGTAGCTGCAATGCCAAATTATCTCCCCCAATTTCTACAAAATCCCAAAACCATATTGGAATCCAAAATACACAGCAGGGCAAAAAAAAAAAAAAAAAAAAAAAAACCTCAAAACAAAGCTTGGAGGATATTCTGAAGAGATTCTAACATGTTTAATCTTCAGCCTTTAAATATGTGCATGCCAAAGCATGCTATATATTCATTGTCAGAGCCAAAATTTTGGGCCAATTTACATCCTCTATCAACCAATTAACAAACACCAAGACAGTCTGAGAAAATATTTGGATAAATGAGAAACTACATCAGTTTCAGATCAAAGGGAAAGTCTTACTAAGGAAAATGCTGCTAGAGCAAATAATATCCATTATGAAATGGTTAAGCAGTTTCCACCAAAATCTGTGGATTACCTTCTCTTATTTGTATACTAGAATCTTTCCTAGAATTAGAACATGATTTCTACGGAGCACAAAGAAAAATGTGGCGAATAATACGAAACTGAAGAAAAGAATTAAATAAATATTAATAAACATAGATTCAGGTACATAGGTAAATTATTTTAAAAAAATTATATACAAGTGAAATGCAGCAAATATTAGAAAAAAAATAAATAAGATCAGTGAAGAAATTAAAGGAATAATAGGAAAACAAAAAAATAGGAAAAGTGCAGGTATAGATAAAATTTGGAGGAGAAAAGCCAACTACAAAATTAATAGAATTATTGAAACAGACTTTAAAGAAAAGACCATACCAAGTGATTGGTAAAAAAAAAATATAACTGTACCAATATGTAAAAAGATGAGCAATTTCTGAAAAGTATAGGGATATAAATTTATTAAACACTTCAGCGAAACTGTATACAGAGTTAATATTAGAAAAAGTAAAAGAAATTATAGCATTAAGTGATGAGCAGCAAGAAATTAGGAAAAGCAGATCATGCATAGATATAATAATTAGGTACATGTGTGATATTTGGGTGACAATGCTTCCCACATACACACTACTCAGACTCCCTCCAGTTGCTATGTGGCAGAGTAGAGGCATAGTGTTTTGTGGAAGGTGCCACCGGTGCTTCCCACATCTGCACCATGGTACTTTGTAAAGAAGTACAAAATTTCTATAAAAGCCAGAAAAAGTGTAATGTCTGGTTTGTGTCAGAGTAGTGTTACGATCTGTTGTTATGTCACTGGCTTCTTGGCTGCAAGACCCCTAATGGGACCCCCGTGTTGCCTGCTGCCACCACTGGGTGGTGAGCCAAGCTGCCCATAATACTCTGGCTGACCTCTGCCAGGGTCACCTGAGCTTCCTGACAGAGACCAAGTTAAAAAAAAAAAAAAAAAAAAAGGAAGAAAACAAAGGAGATAGCTAAAGAGGGAGAAGTTAAAGTGCGAAGGAAGGTGTCCTCCAGATGATGGAAGTAGGGAGAGAATGAAGGTTGGAACCCTGGCCTGGGGAGCCCACCCACCCAGGGCCAAGGAAAGAAAAAAGGTTGCATGGTAAGAGTTACCCTGCAAAGAGGAGCCATATGGCATTTAACACCCAAAGGCACCTGACGTGCCTTTGGGTGTTAAATTGTAGCACCTGACCCGCCTTCCAGTATACAGGTGCAAAGTCATCCCACACCCAAAGGTATCAGCAGGGTTTGAAGTTAATGCTACCCCAGATGGGATTTGCAGCATATCATACCCCAGCAGAGACACTAGTTTATTCAACCCCATAGAGGTTTGCAGTGCGTTTAGGTGTATTCCCTTTGTACTACTGTTGAACTGTTGCCTAGGAGATGATTGTCTGAGTAGTATGTCTAGGATGGAAGGTTAATTGAGCAAACTTGGTAAGAGCATGATAGTAGAGCTCATCTTGCAGAAATAGATATTCCTGATGGTGTAGGTTTCCGTGTGTTTTTGTGATCAGTCTTGTCCTGTAATCCTCATAATAAGGACAGTAGTACGTGTTGTCCACATGTGCAAAGTGGGTTTTGTTCGATTCCCAGATCTGTTAATTTTTTTTCTGAAGAGTTCATGTACAGTAAGTAAGATATTACTTGGAGGCCTGGTGAAAACCAGAGAAGAGACTTTGGGTATGTTTAGGCAACAGAAGGTAGGTAAAGTTTGGTAATAGATCCTTTGTTTGTGTTATCCCATGCATCTTGCCAAATTTCAACAAGTTTGTTTGCAATATGTTTTCTCTCTCTTTTGGGATCATTGGCCAGATCAAGGGAGATGTCAAGTATCTCAGAGGGAATACCTTTCTTTAGTCTTTGAAATAGGCCTTGCTTGATCACCTCAAGGTACAGGGGTAAATATCCTTCGAAGACTTGAAGAGCCCGGCATACTAACAGTGTGACAGGCTCTAGTAACTGTGAGGAGCATAACTCTCTGAATTGAATCCAACTTAGCTTTATTTCACTGGATGTTGGCTCTGGTACACCACACTGCTGCACCATAGCAGACAATTAGAAAGAAGATGGTTTCATATATTAGTGCAAGTGCCCTTCATTTAAGGCCCCATTCAGAGTAGAGACAGCAAGATATTATAGCATAATGCAGATAATAGAAAAATCATTAGCATATAATTGACCCTATTGTTACACATTGTGTAGCTCCATTTTTTAGCCACATGAACCCAGCTGTGTCCATGCAACTAAAAAATGGAAGCCAGCTAGAGTTGTGAACGTTAAAATCATGAAGGAAAATTACATCACTGTTAAGAAAGGTGGACTGGAGAGAGTTGAGTCAAAGAACGGAAGTCAAAGAGTTCCAAGTGATTAGTGAAATTAGTAGATTGATAGAGGTAGATGAATTTGTCAGAATGGGGTAGAATGATTTTAAGCCAGAAAATATCTAAAAGAGAAGATTACAAATTACTGTCTCTGACAGCGAATATCAGAGCAGACTTATGCACAAATACCACCTTTGATGCAAAAGAGATTGTACAACAAATAATTAGAACAACTGAAATGAGTAGTGGTTGAATCAACCAATAATTGAGATTCTGTCAGAAAAGGTAAATTGGACTTAGTAGACTGCAAGTGGAAATGGATATCACTGAGATTGGAACTGACACTAGATATATTTGTGAAATGAATGAGGAAGTTTTTGGGAGGTATAGATCTTCTTGCAGATAAATTTGTTCTGTTAGTTTGACTAATCATGATGTATTCAGCAGTATGAGAAGGTGAGGAGGGCATGTTGTAAGAAGTAATGAAATTTTTCAGTATGGCTTATACAAACAGCAAGAATATACCCAGCTCCTTGACATAATGTAGCCTCGACAATGCTTCCCATATACACACTATTCAAACTCCCTCCAGTCGCAATGTGGCAGAGTAGAAGCGGCAAGATTATATACTTGCTAATCCAGATGCCTGCTAGAGAGTTACCAATAGGTTTGGTCTGGTAGACTATCTGGTGGCTGGCCAGCAAACACCATTTTAGAACCTTCAATATGCAGGGAAGGCTGTATCTCTCTCTCCATGATGCCTATCACAACCTTAAAAGACATCAATCATACCATATGATGGAAAAGGTGGGGGAGTTGCGGAACTTTGCTTTGTTGACTAAACACAGGTTTCACCACTTGAAGTGATGAAACCCAGTGTTTAGTTATTTCACTTCCAATAAGCAAAGTGATGGTAATGTACCAGTTAATGAGTGTCATTTACTGCCTAGTATTGCCTGGCAACACAGAGGGGTGGCATTCCTCTGTATTGCATGCACACCACACCTCAGTCCCTACTTACATTGGTTCACACCTGGGTGGTCACCTCCAGTATACTAGATGCTGTATTTCAGGACTTGCACAAGGGGATTTGGTTGTCGCAGGATGACTGTAGTTCAGTTCACTTGACTCGTGTGTCACCTGAATATCAGTTCCATCAGTGTTTTAGACTCCCAAGTAGCAAGTCAAAACTTGTCATACCTAAGATAATGTCTGTGAGAAGCCTCAAAGACCAAAAGGACAATCCTGGTCTGTAATAGAGGATGTTCAATCACTTTCATAGCCTAAAATCTTGGTGGTTGCCATAGTTTGTTGAGCCATGTATGTGATTGTGCATTGTTGTGTTACAAGAGACACCTTTCAGTCAAACATGTGGTTATCTTCTTTTTGATGGCACATTGCAGATCAGCTTTTGAAGATTTGTACTATATAATTTTGTGAGATGACTGTTTTACCTCTACACAAAATAGTTCAACACCTCTTCCCTTCCCTTCCTTTTTGATCCAGAGAACAGCCTTCATTTCCAATAAGTAAAGTGGTGGTAATGTACCAGCTAATCAAAGTACTGCAAAAACCTTGGGAGGTGCATTATGGCCACAGAAGCCGATGCGCCAACAACTACAAAAAAAACCAAAAAAACCAGCTAATGAGAGTCATCTGCCATCTAATACTGCCTGGTAACACAGAGTTGCATTCGTCTGTGTTGCATGGACGCCACCCTGCAATCTCTACTTACATTGGTTCACACCTGGGTGACCACCCAGGTGTGAACCAATGTAAATAGGGATTGAGGTTTTTGTTACTGTGGTTTTTTTTTTTTTGGTTATTTTGGCTGTGGTGATTACTCATATGTCCAATGCATGTCATATTGCTTGCTCTCCAAATCGAAATGCCTAAACTATGTTTCATCCAGTCACTATGCAGTCCAAGAATTCATTTCCATCCTCTTATATTGCATTAGGTGCTTCAGATGCAAACCTCCTCTGTAAAAATTTCTGTTCATTGTTGAGACATGTTGAAACCCATTTTATGCAAACCTTTCTTTTCAGCAATCATCACAAATGATGGTATGGACAGATCCACAACTGCTATCGAGCTCCTTGGTCAACAGTTGTCACACACTAATCTACCCTAATGGCATTTTATTCTCTGACAACTTTAGTTTTGGGTAAGGGTCATCCACCAGAGTTTTTCTCCCTCCTTGTTGATTATTTGCCCATTTTTTCACATTTGTGCAACATATATTGTATGTCTTTTGTATATGCTGTTAAATTTCTGCTGGAGATTTTGCTGGAAAAAAAAAAAAGTTGATTACACTCATTACTGTGCTTCTTATCACTCTACGTACGTACACAGGACAGCTAATATTTCCTATTTTCAGTAGCAGCATTAGGACAAATTCTTAAAATTGCATCCATAGCAATGCATACATTAAATTAAGCAATAAAAATCTCATTTTAATTTGGCTTGCCCAAGAATTCCTTGTCCATAATTTTGTGGGGTTTTTTTTTTTTTTTTTTTTTGTTGTTTTGGATAAAACAACAGATCATACACATATTTTCAGCTTATATGGGAATTTTTGTGAGACACTTTTTAAGGTTTATTTTTTCTGCCCTCCACTTCTTTTTCTTCACATGTGTTTTA
This sequence comes from Mastigoproctus giganteus, assembly GCF_048544385.1. NCBI lineage: Eukaryota > Metazoa > Arthropoda > Arachnida > Uropygi > Thelyphonidae > Mastigoproctus > Mastigoproctus giganteus. The sequence goes on along the minus strand of NC_143581.1, from coordinate 158,230,680 downwards.
TTTGCTGTTGACTTTAATTATGACTGTAATTAAAGTTGAGCTACTCTGAAGGTTATACAAATTAAATAAGATGTTGCAGCTAATGGAAGAGATGATTAACATGAAAAGATAGCGAGTGCAAAATATCACCCTTAGGAGGTACCTATATATTCTGTGTTTCACAACACTAAAAAAAAGTTAAAAAACTTCACAATTTTTTCTCTTGAAGAGAGAGAAAAATTAGAAAGGCAGATTTCTCTAAAAGCATATAAATGCAGTAAATTTTTATTAAAATAAATTTAAATGTAGATTCAGTTTTCACACACACACACACACACACACACACACACACACACACACACACACACACACACACACACACACACACACACACACACGCTCTCTCTCTCACACACACACACACGCTCTCTCTCACACACACACACACACACACACACACACACACACACACACACACACACACACACACACACACACACACACACACACACACACACACACACATCTGTTGATTTATTGCATAACTTGAAGAGATGATTTGAGAAGCAGTTTTGAGATGAAAATTTTGGAGGCAATAATGCAATTTGCCTTCAACAAACAGTTATTTTCACTGATTCTGGTAATAAATTTAACATGAAGATGGCTGTATGAATAAAGTTTTAGCAGAATGCAATCACTGTCCAATTTCTGCTAATGTGAATATTTTCAGCAGGGTACCATTCTTAGTACTTCAGGCAGGAGATATACTTTCTCTCCTAAAAGAATGGACCTCCAAAAAAAATTGACATTTGATTTTCATGAAACGCAACAGTTGTAGCTAAACAATACTGTTAGTAGTTTCCAGATTCACCCATATATTTGTGTCTTCCGGTTGGTACAAAAATCTTAGAAATTGTGGAACATTTGTACGATGTAGAAGTGCTGGTATTTATGTAAAAGTGCCTTTGTTTACTAATCTAGTGAACGGCATTTGCCCAATCTCTGCCTTCATAGGAATTTCTTATATTAAAGTATGGTAAATATACTTTCCATATTGTCCAAAGTGAATTACTGGAGAAATAATGGTTGGTGTCATGATAACTGCCCATGTTGCCATTATGATGACTAAAGAAATGAGACACAACCACTAATTAGACAATTAGATAACAACTAACTCCTAATGTGTAGTCTCAGTTATGTGAAACAGATAAAATAGAGGTAATTATAAAGTAAGATAATGATAATTGCAAGACTCAAATAAGAATAAATCAACAGATAAATTTTTAAAGTCAGATATTAATATTATAGAGAATTCCCACATTTCTCTAATTTAAAATCTTAAGAACCATTTAGTTTTGTTTTGGTAGACATGTTTGTGAATATTAGCATTAGTAGAGGCATATTTCTCCTTGGGGCTCCTAGGTCCTTGAGGCTGTCACAGACATTCTCTCAGATATGCCAGACAAGCTGTTCTTGCTACCTGTGAGTCTAAAACGCTGATGGAACTGATATTCGGGTGACACTCAAGTCAAAGTGGACCCAATTTCGGCGAAGTCCAGACGGTCTATGACAGCCAAATCCTCTGCTTGCACCTTCACGATGGTGGGACTGTTAGTAATCCTGGGTATAACCTTCATGCACAAGTACATGGTGGGTGACCACCCAGGTGTGAACCAACGTAAGCAGGAGTCGAGGTGTGGCGCCCACACCACATGGAGGAATGCCGCCCCTCTATGTTACCAGGCAGTACTAGGTGGTAGATGACTCATCAACTGGTGAAATACCACCACTTTGCTTATTGGAGGCTTGAAGTGGTGGAACCCATGTTTAGTCTCTAGAGCTAAGTTCCGGCCAACCCTTCCCTATCTCTTCCATCATGCAGTATGATTGATGATTTTTGAGGTTATGATGAATGTCGTGGCGAGATCCAATATTCCTTACATTTCGAGGGTACAGCTCTAAAACGGTGTTCGCAGGCCGGCCGCTAGTTAGTACACCGGACTGAACCTATTGGTAACTCTCTAGGAAGCTTCCGGATCAGCTAGTGTATAATCTTGCTACCTCTACTCTGCCAGATAGTGACTGGAGGGAGTCCGAGTAGTGTGTATGCGGGGAGCATTGTCGAGGCCACGTTATGTCAAGGATCTGGGTATATTCTTACCACATGTACGCCATATCCAAAAATTTTATTACTTCATACAGCATGTCCCACCCACTTTTTCTTACTATTGAATACACCATGAATTGTCAAAATAATAGAGCAAGCTTATCTGCAAAAAGATCTAAACCTCCCAAGGACTTCCTAATTCATTTCACAAATATACGTGGTCTCAATTCTAATCTCAACGATGTCCATTTCCACTTGCAGTCTTCCAAACCCCATGTACTTTTTCTGACTGAATCTCAGTTATCAGTTGATTCAACTACTGCTCATCTCAGATGTCCAAATTATTTGCTGTATGATTCCTTTCGCCTCAAAGGTGGTACTTGTGCATATGTCCGTTCTGATATTCCCTGTCAGAGACTTGGCAATCTGGAATCTCCTCTCTTTGATCTTCTCTGGCTTAAAATCTCTCTACCTCATTGTGTAAAATTCATCTGTTGTCTCTACCGTTCTCCCAACTCCACTAATCACTTGGAGCTCTTTGACTTCCTCTCTTTGCAACTTGACTTTCTCCAGTCCAACTTTCCTAACAGTGAGGTAATTTTCCTTGGTGATTTTAACGTTCACAACTCCAGCTGGCTTCCGTTTTCTAGTCACACCGACCCAGCAGGTCGAGATGCTGAGGCTTTTGCAATTACTAATGACCTAGCACAGATTGTTCATTTACCTACAAGAATACCGGACAATCCTAATCATACAGCCAATACGCTTGATCTTTTTCTCACAAACAACCCTTCTAAGTACAAGGTTGAAGTGAGAGGTCCTTTAGGCACTTCAGATCACAACTTGGTGATTGCCTCTTCTCCAATGGAACCTTTAGCTCATGGCTATTCCCAACCTCGTATTGTTTGGCATTACAAGAATGCAAAATGGGATGACCTGCGAGACTTCTTTTCTTCTTTTCCTTGGTCAGATTACTGTTTCAAAACTTCTGATGTCAACGTTTGCTCACATCGTGTCAGTGAAATTATTCTTGCAGGAATGGAATCCTTTATCCCACACTCCACTTTAAAATCTCGTCCTTTATCTAAACCTTGGTTTTCCAATAAATGTGCTAAGGCTGTCCAAGAGAAGAACGTTGCATATCGTAATTGGCTTGTTTCTAATTCTTCAGTTTCATTTTCTGCCTACACCAAAGCTCGCAACAATTGTAAAGCAGTTATTAATCAGTCCAAACTAGAGTTTGAACAGGCTAAGAGTAGAAAACTTGCTTCTTGCCCTAATGGTAGCCGAGCATTCTGGTCTCTTGCCAAAGCTATTGGCCGCAGCTTTTGCCCATCTCTGCTCCCACCTCTGTCCAAACCAGATGGTTCTGTTGTCACTTCAGCCAAGGATAAAGCTGACCTGCTAGCATCCCATTTTTCTTTGAGCTCATGTATTAATGATCTTGGTAAAACACCTCCCACCATTCCTAACACGCTCCATTCAATGCCTCCTGTGGTCTTCCGTCAAAAGGATATCAGAAGGATTTTGATGACTCTTGATGCTAAGAAAGCTCCAGGTCCTGATGGTATTTCTCCACTTGTTCTCAAAACCTGTGCTCCTGAACTTACTCCTATTCTTTGCCGCCTTTTTTCACTTTCTTATTCCAAAGGTGTTTTTCCTTCTGCTTGGAAATTTGCTCATATCCAGCCAGTTCCTAAAAAGGGTGACAAATCCCTCCCATCCAATTATCGTCCCATTGCAATTACTTCTACTCTTTCTAAAGTAATGGAGAAATCAATTAACCGCCAACTCTTAAACTACCTAGAAACTTTCCGTCTGATCAACGATCGCCAGTATGGATTCCGTCAGTGTCGATCCACTGGTGATATTCTGGCTTATGTTACCCATTTATGGACTAATTCAATGGAAAGGTTCGGTGAAACACAAGTAGTTGCTCTTGACATCTCAAAGGCTTTTGATCATGTTTGGCATAAAGGTCTTCTAAACAAGCTTCCATCTTATGGTTTGCCAACTGTTTTTAGTAATTGGTTATCCAGTTTTCTCTCTGATCGCTCACTGAGTGTGATGGTAGATGGCTCTCTGTCTTCTAACTTCTCCACTAATGCCGGTGTCCCCCAAGGTTCAGTTCTTTCCCCCACTCTTTTCCTCTTGTATATCAATGACCTTCTTCCATTGACTGGAAATCCTATCCATAGTTTTGCCGATGATAGCACATTGCATTCAACTTTCCATTTTGAGAAACCTTGTCCAGCTCAATCAGCTTTAAGTTCTCGAAAATCTGCTGCCAATTCCTTAAATGCCGATCTTCAGGTAATTCTCCAGTGGGGCAAAGACAACTTAGTTGATTTCAACCCTTCTAAAACTCAATCTTGTCTTATATCTCGCAAAAAGGACTCTTCTGCTCCTATGCTTATCTTTAGTGACACTCCGATTTCTAGGCAAAATGATATATCTCTTTTGGGGATTACCCTGACTTCTAATCTCTCTTGGCACAAGCACATTACAAATATTGCTTCCTCTGCATCTAAAAAACTTGGTTTTCTCTTTCGCTCTCGGCGTTACTTTTCTCCCAAAAAGCTGCTCACTCTGTATAAATCGCAAATCTGCCCTGCCATGGAATATTGTTCCCACATCTGGGGTGGTGCCCCCAAAACCTCTCTCAGGCTTCTTGATTCCATTCAGAAGAGGGCAGTTCGGTTAATTAATGATTCATCTCTAACAGAGTCTCTCCATTCGCTGTCTCATAGACGCACTGTTTCTGCTGCATGCCTCTTCTACAGATACTTCCATGGGCACTGTTCTTCTGAATTGGCTTCTATAATTCCCGCTCTCTCTTTAAAAACAGTCCGAACACGTGCCGCCACCAGCCAACATCCATTTACTGTCCAACTTCAAACCCACAGAACCAACTTTTCATCTTCCTCATTTATTCATTCAACTGCCGTTTTCTGGAACAACCTTCCTTCATACGTATTTCCTGAAAATTACAATCTACAGAAGTTCAAGTCCAATATCAACAAATATCTTCTTTCGTCTTCTCAACCTCCAACCCAAGCACGGTACTAAGTACTATAGGTTTAATACCTCTCGTGTTTGGGGTTCTCATAAAAAAAAAAAAAAAAAAAAAATATGATGCAAGAAAGCAAGCTTATGCAGCATAAGCCAAAAAAAAAAAATAAAATAAAATAAAAACCCACTTCCATTTCACCCCTTCATTTGTTCGAAATACCTGTCCAGCTGAGCCTTAAATTTATTTAGGCTATCAACTTCCTGGATATTTGAATGCGATATTTGATTATATCGCATTCTTCCTGGTTTTCTACCCATTTCAGTGATATTTCTTTTCATTGACATTTTACCATAAAAATACTGAGAAAAATAATAAATTGCACAGTTTTGGGTCGATATTATTCTTATCGAATCTAGAGCTAAACTAAACATAATATGAAACAAAGAAAACAAAATATGCAATGAAAAATTGGGTTCATGGAAGCGAATGACTAAATTATCACACTCCTGGTTTCCGAGAAAACCCATTAGTCCTAATCCAACATTTCAACAGATATACAATGTAAAAATACAGACAGAAATACTCTCAGCATAATAAACATTTCCTTCAATAATACTACCATTAACAAAAAAAAGAAGAGAAATCAGCCTTTCAAATTATTATGGATAACTGACTTTCAGATAATCAGCGTTCTACTGTATTGTTAAAAAAATATAAAGAAATAAAATTAATATTTATTGCAGTCTACTAGCAAAAAAGGTCAAACATTAGTACACACTAAGCACAATTAAAATACCAAGTACATTTTTCAAATATTAAATTTAAAATCTGGGGTCTCCCAGCCTGTTAAATCATTATCGGCAGCTCTTTTCAATCTGCTGCAGGATGAAGGCCTCTCCAGCAACTTTCCAATTCATTCATTCTGTTTTGTGCAATGGGCAGCCATTTACTACTCACGAACTTATGAATTTCATCTGTCCATCTCTATTGTTGTCGTCCAGGTTTTCTTTTAACTTCTCTTGGGTACAATTTGTTATTTTCTTAGTCCATCTGTCATCATGTCTACAAGCTATGTGTCCTGCCCAAGACCATTTTAGTTATTTATTTTTGATAAGAATGCCCTTTATTTGTGTTTGCTGCCTAATCCATGTGTTTCTCTTCTTATCCAACAGTCTGATTCTTAATATAATTCTTTCCATTCTTTGCTGTGTAGTTTTCAGTTTCTCTTCCATTCTTTTGGTGAGTGCCCAAGTTTTGCTTCCATGAGCCATGGTGGGGAGTATACATTGTTTCATTATTTTATGTTTCAGACAAAATGGGATATTGCTCTTCAGTATGTGACTATATTTCCTGAATGCTATCCATCCCAAATTTATTCTTCTCTTGACTTCCAGCCATTTATCATTATTACAGCTAATTACTTATCTGGGACAAGTCATTACAGCTAATGACTTGTCCCAGGTAAGTATATGACTCCACCTTTTCAATTACTGCTCCTTCAATGTTTATATCCCTTTCTGTGGCATACTTGTTCATCATTACATTTGTTTTGGCCATATTCATCTTTAGCCCGAAATCCTTACTGACTCTGCATAACTGATTAAGATGTTCTTCTAATTCTTTGGGATCATGGCTTATGATCACAATTTCATCTACAAATCGTAAATGGTTTAGGTACTCTCCTAAACCATTTACGATTGACTCCTTTCTGCAACCATTCCAATCTTCTGAAGCTTCAAGGGCAGCAGGAAACAACTTTGAAGATATTGTGTCACCTTGTTGAACTCCTTTCTCAATTTTAAATTTGCTACCGTATTTATACAGTTTAATAAAGGAGGTATAATTCTCATATATTTTCTTCAAAATCATAATGTATGGGGTGTCTATACCTTACCTTTCCAGTGCCCAAAACATTGTCAAATGCCTTTTCATAATCAACAAATGCCAGGCATAATGATGTTTTATATTAATTTTTGATCCATTTTTACCTGCTGCTTGCATTATTTTCATTTATTTGCTCCTTATATAATTCTTTATAGTAGTCTTCTGCTATTTAAATTATGCCTTCTCTGCTATCTATAAGTACACCATCACTATCCTTCAGTTTCAGTGTCATTTGTCTTTCTGTATTACTGCTCATGACTGCTGATTTATGTCCTTTGTTTTCCCTTAATGCTTGTTCTACTTTTCTTGTGTTAGATCTTCTTATGTCCTCTCTTTCTAATGGCTTTGCATAACTCAGTATACTCAATTTTGCCTTGTCTGTGTTTATTTTGGTCTTCACTTGTTGTCTTTGGCTCATCATGACAAGTGTTTCTTGACTAATATTTTCTTTGGATTTCTTTTTACCTATAGGGTTCTTGGACTTAATCACTTTCAGAAAATTGTTTTATTTCTGGTCGATATCTTCGTCCTGAAAGGTCTTCAGAAGCTCAAACTTGTTCTTAAGTTCCAGTACATACTGCTTTTTCTCCTCTTCTGTTATCTCAAAAACCTTTATATTATTTATTCAAATCAATTTTTTCCTTTCTTTTCTTATATCTATATCAAGTGTTCATCTCACCATTCTGTGATCACTTACAACATTTACCTTGTTCAGGATGGTAACATCATTCACAATACATCTTCTGTTAGTGAGGATGAAGTTGATTGCAATAGTTGTTAATCCATTTGGGCTCTTCCATGTCTACTTTCTGTTCACCCTTTTCTTGAAAAAGTGTTCATTACTGACATTCCTTGAGATTCTACAAATTCCACAAGTCTTTCACCTCTTTCATTTCTTTCACCAATTCCAAAATTTCCTATAGTTTTCCTTTCTGCACTGTTTTGTCTCTTGTCAACCTTAGCATTCAAGTCCCCCATAATGTGTAGTGAGTTTTTTGTTTCATCTAGAAGTCTCTCAGTTTCGGTGTACATTTCTTCAACCTCTCCATCATCATGGCTCGATGTTGGTGCATATATCATTATAACCTTTAGTTTGTACCTCTTAGAAATCCTGAGTAGTGGTCTTGACACCCTTGGTGATGCACCTTTCGAATTCCAAAATGTTTTTTATATCTTTATTGACCAGTAAGCCAACTCCACCTTTGCACTTGATAAACTTATAAGTGATTCATTTCTTCTTGTTTCAGCCAAGTCGATGATATTCCAATTCACATTTTCTAATGCCTTTTCCAGTTCTAATATTCTGTCTTCACCAATGAGCGTTCTTACATTGTAACAGGCCAAGTTCGGTTTCCGTGCATAACAGCCTGGTCCAGAGATTTTTAACACCCTCTGCTTCCACTCTGATCCTCTTGCTGCTGTAAGAGGGAGTGAAAGCCGCTGGTGACTGAGGGCCACTTGTTTCGTCATGTTGTCATGTGCTGGAGGGTTTGGTTTTTCCTCTTCATGCTAACCAGGTGTCTTGAAGAGAACCACTCTGCACATTCATTGCCACCAAATTCACATAATAGGGCTTACCATCAAGAAAGTGTGCATGAGTGGATTTTAGGGAGGCAGGCCAACCGGACTTCTCCTAAATCTTCTAAAATAGAAAGATATTAGATCCATCAGTGTTTTAGACTGAGTGTCTGATAACACACAGATTGCCTGTTCCTCTCGAAGCCCTTTTCATTTCTTGCCTGGGCAATACTACTCATATTTCAAAACTGGGTGATACTACTACCTGAAACATCATTGAGGACTCTAGACATTGCATGCATGGAAGGGGTTTGTGCTCGGTCTGTCGGTTGCACTTGTTTATTGGCTTCACCAAGATGTGATGTTATTTGTAATTAGTGGAGTACTAAACCATAATTGTTTATTCAAAGGTTGCTTTGTTGTCAAGATTTTGGTTGCCTTGTCTAGCAGAACCAGAAATTATTCTTACAAGGATCAGTACAAAAGTAACACCTAATTTTTTGCTTTCAAATGTGATGCCATAGATCATTTTGCATTTCACTGAGTGGTTACTAGAGGTCTCTAGTTTCACTATACTGAGTGGCGCTGTGATCAGTTTTGTGAGTGCAGCACACGGATAGTTCAAAATGGTGGATGTTATGGATATACATATCAAGCAAAGAGTGGTGATTGAAGTGAGTGAAGGAGAGGTTTTTCTTTCACGCATAGTCACAGGTGATGAAATGAAGTCTGCCATTATAATCCTGAAATGAAGAGACAGTCGACGGTGTGGCACTCCACACTAATCTGCACACAATGGAGGCCACTGAAAAACTGGGGCACACTGTTCTTCCTCACCCCTCTCTCATAGATCGGATCTGCCACCTTCCGACTGTCACTTCTTCGGCCCGCTGAAGGATGCACTCCGTGGAACCCATTTTGCAGACAATGAACAGCTCAAGCACAATGTTCACAAAGCCCTCTGGAACAAGAGTAAGGACTTTTACAGGATTAGAATGCAGTGTCTGAGTCAGATGGTGGAAGTGCATAGAAAATGGTGGCTTTGTGGAAAAATAACAGTGTGTTTATTAATGATTGAGGATTAATTGATGTAAAAGGCACAGGAATTAAATTTTCTGAGGAAAAAAAATAGGAGGCATTACTTTCGTGCCGCTTCTCATAGGTTGACATTTTTTCACATTTTGCAGAAGCAGAAACAAGGGAAGCAAGGAGCTGCCCGGTACAGGTTTTACCATGGAGGTGAGAAAGTTGTGCATGCAATTCATCCATGTTGAGAGGTTAACTCTTCTGTTTTTTTATCCGAATGTAGTAGTTTAAAGAATTAACTTCCTGCTTTGGTAAATTTATTGTGTAGTGATAATTATGATGGTATTGTTTGTTCAGAGTCTTTGCCTGGCAGATAATTGTAATTTGGACCCTTGCATGAGAAGTATGGGTATGTTATTATAAGATTTGAGATGGTGGTGTTTATCATTTTTTAGCCATTTCTTTATCTGTCATTAGGTTGGAGAGGTTGATTTTTGCAATTTGAAAGTATTCTAGTTGTCTCATTGATTGGCATTCATTATGCAGTGTTCCATGTTGAGAGTATATAGAATTTGTGCACATTTCAAACTCTAGTGCATTAAAGAATTTTTGATCCCTGTTAAGCAGAAACAATAATTGTCTCAACTATTCAGGAAGTTTCCATTTGGCAGCATGCAGAATCTTGTTTTGTGGGCTCAGAATTGTTTCATAGTGGTCTTTTTTTCTTTGGGCTTAACAACACAAGGGCAGCTGGGCCATGATGTGCCTAATCTGTAGTGGAATGTAACATATGGTATTCATTTGAAAGAAATAAATATTTTTTACTATATCCAGTGTATCAGCTAATAGGCTGATGTGCGAGGTGTACTTATCGTGGAATGAAAAGTTTATGGCTGGCTGGGGGGAGTTCACTAAAAACATGTTTCGCAGCTGTTTAAGACACTTAAAAGCCAAAATTGTTGGAGCTCTCTTTCAGCCCAATAAAAACACTGTTGGGGTACCCTCCCCAGTCAAGTGCACACTACCAACGTGGCCTCCACATTATAATCAGTGCCTCTCTATGGCCCTGCTGCCAGCCATATGGTGACCATTGTAGTCTGGCAAACAAAGGACACAGATAAAAATGCTGTTAATTTGCTAAATTCCCAAAAGTTTGCAAAATTTTCTCAGCTAGGGAATCCTCAGATGAATGTCTTTCGATGGAACACTTATCTTGGTGAACTAAACACTTAAAACTCATATTTTAACACAAAAATCAAGAGCTCGTAAAAATGCATATTCGCGATCCATCGGCACCCATATTGGCGATCAGCACTGAGATGTATTTGACTCCAGCAGATGACCCAAGAAACAAACTTTCCTTACCGCTGATCATTGTCAGTAATGAATGCTGTGGTGTCAACAACATGTTGGTTGAATACTGGAGAATTGGAAACAAATGTACTAGTCAAGTGAGTCCAAATACTTGATGCAAAACACTGATGAATGCCTTTGTGTGTGGTGTAAGCAACACGAGTCCATGAACCCATTGTGCACGTGCCCACTATCTAGGCAGGTGGCAGTGATTGCTAAATATGGGGCATGGCAACAACTAGGACTCCTGGACCAATGTTTCACTGGTGAGGTCTATCGGCTACTGTTAGGAGACTATGTGCACCCTGCCATGTTGGATTTTTTCCCATACAGGAACAGGGATGTATAGGCTTACACTGTGCACAATTGGTTCAAGAAACACAGTGAAGATATCACCCATCTTGATTGGCCTCCAAATTTGCCTGACCTCAATTGAACTGTGAACGCATGTGGGATGTTTCAGAACGGGAAGTGGGGCATATGTACATGCAACCATCATTCAACATTGCAGAAAGCCTTGCAGGCAGCATGACTTTCCGCAATATGGGAACAGTGGCCCAAAATGGTATTAGTTAAGTATTCATACTTCAGTGATCACTCAGTGTATATGGCAAAATATATATATTTTTGCCATTGTGTGATGTGTAGTTTTTTTTTTTTTTTTTGTCAACTCCTCTGTTAAGATATACTGGAGTAGCCTGTAATATAATTATTTATTAATGCATTATTTTAGTAAATGGTGACAGAAATCAAACAGAATTCACTATTTCCAAAAAAATTTTTGACTTTGTGAGATTAAAATATTACTTTTAGATATAGATATATAGATATATATCTATATCTAAAAATTAATTATGTCTAAATTATTTATTTTTGTCTTATTTACTATTTATGTCTAAATTATTTATTTTTGTCTTATTTACTATTTATGTCTAAATTATTTATTTTTGTCTTATTTACTATTTATTTTAAAAAATTATTTATTTATGTTTATATCTAAAAATTACTTTTAAATATAGATATACGGGGTGTCTCAAAAATATTGGTACAAACGTTTAGGGGTGGTAGATAAAATCTAAAGGAATGTAAATCGCATAGGAACCCATAACCGGAAACGTCGCGGGAAAGTAGTAGCAGAGGCACAAGAAGCAGAAATGACACAAGACAGTAATTAGTGGCAAACATTTATTTGACATGATATTAACAATGGAGTACGAGATGGATGCATTTCATGATGTTACAACAGATGCTCGAAGGTTCCACCATGAGACGCGATGCATGCATGACACCGACGCAGCATGGATTGGCGGACACGGTCAAACACACCTGGAGTTTCTTTGACAGTAGCAGCAGTGCAGACGAGTCTTGCCACGAGATCCATTTCCGTCTCCACAGGCAATTCATACACAATAGATTTGAGGGCCCCCCCACAGAAATAAATCAAGGCTCGATAAATCAGGTGAGCGTGGGGCCAGGCAACGGGTCCACCACGGCCAATCCATCGATGCCCAAAATGCCTGTTCAAATGGTCACAAACACACCTTCCATAATGGGCAGGTACCCCGTCATGTTGAAACCAAATGTTGCGTCTCACATTTGCTGGAACATCGTCAAGTAACCCTGGTAGAACTTGTTCAAGAAAGATCCGATATTTAGGGGAGTTCATGCAAGATGGTAACAGGTATGGGCCGACTAAGCAGTCACCGACCATACCTACCCACACATTTATTGTGAAGCGATGTTGTGCCGCATGGGGGTGCATACCATTTGGGTTGTCATGAGCCCACACATGAGCATTGTGCTGATTGAATAAGCCTTCCCGAGTGAAATAAGCCTCATCCATGAACAAAACATAGGCTGGAAAATTCAAGTCTTGAACACTTTCTTGGAGAAACCACTGCGCAAAAGCCACACGTGCAGGATGATCTTTAGGGGAGCAGTAACTGAATCCTTTGGAGATGAAAGGGGTGTAAGGAAAATAAGTGACATGCTGTCACTGCAACGAGATATTCCTAAGGCAGAGGCAACAGCACGTGTGCTGGTAGTAGGATTATTCTGGACAGCATTCAACACACTTTCTTCCATGGAAGGAGTTTGCGTCGAACGTGGTCTGCCCGCACTACTCCTGTTACCTCTAAATGACTCATAATCGCACAAATTTTGATGCATACGTGCAAACAAACGGTTGTCCGGTACATGTCTGTCTGGGAAGCATTCTCCATAAATTTGTTGAGCGACTCGTCCATTGCCATCTGCTAATCCATACACTAGGTGCATGTCTGCCAGCTCACAGTTCGTATATCGATGCATGCTCTTCGTGCGGCGACTACTGCTTGAATGAGTAAACCAGAAATTTTCCCCCTCACAAACTGATGAACAGCGCCGTCTACCGACTTACAGTGACGTTTCCAGTTATGGGTTCCTATGCGATTCACATTCCTTTAGATTTTACCTACCTCTCCTAAACGTTTTTACCAATATTTTTGAGACACCTTGTATAATTAAAAATTATATATCTATATTTAAAAGTATATGCATGCCATTTTTGTTTGACTTGTAGTTTCATTTCTATAGGCCGAAGGCTTTCCAAAAGAAGAAGTGCACAATGTTTTCTTTTGTTTAAAAGGTAGTATATTTAAAACTTAATAAAAATTATGATGTCATGAATTATGACAAAGTTTATTCTAAAATTCATTTTGAATTCATTTGCAATGATTTATTTAAGTGATCAATTTAAAATTTCTTTAATTTAATTAATTAAAATCATTGTTGGCATATGGAGAGGGCTGAATGAAGCCATAATTGTAATGTTTTTATAAATCCAATTATATTTGGAGTAGTAATTGAATATAAATTCATAAATATGTGTGTTTATAAGCAATGTTAGTTAAGCACCTATTAAAGCTTCAATCATATACTGGTATTAATTAAAGATTACTGTTATCAGTAATCCTGAATTTTGAGGAAGATTTAAGAGAACATAAAATTTTCTCAAACTTAAAATTTAATTTAAAATCTTATCCGTTTGGATGTATATTGTATTTATTTTAACTATGCAGTATTTTTTAAAAAGTGTAATATATTTCTTTGCACCTGGCTGAATCTAATGTAAGGTAATCTAATGTAGTATATCCTACATGGGTTTACCTTGTACTATACTACTGCTTACTACACTTTACCATATTGCATTATATGCTATACTGTACCGCTATTTGTAAAGGTGTAATTATTATTATACTTGATTAATTAACACTTTTTCTTTGGTGAAGAATGTTAATATATCTAATTATTATAATAACATTCTTTGAGCAATGCTGTAATTATACAGAAATAGATCACTAGTTTAAATTCCAACAATCGCTCTACGTCTATATTTTAGCCGTCAATTAAACTTAAATCTGTATCTTATACAGTAGTTTACATATGAAGTGTGGCCATTGGTGCCAAACATGTAAGTAACAGCTTAATCCTCCCTTCCTCTCCCCCACATGCTTGGGGTATGGACGGGAACTGATGCATGCTCTCTCTCTCTCTCTCTCTCTCTCAGCATAGTACATGGTTCTGAGTGTTGAGGAAGTGCTAATGCACAGAGCCTAATATGATTACTAGAATTTAAATTATATGTCTTATTACTATATTGAAAGTTATCATATATAATTCATGAAATACACTACTCTGTTACTTAAATCAGATGTAAATTCCCATTAAAACAGTCACCAATTCTGATATAAAATAAAACAACAATTAAGAATCTTGGAGCAGTGTTGTCGCATATCATATTGGATTGTGGTTTCTTGATTATGAGAACTTGTTTTACTGATTTATAGAAATTAGTTGAAACATGCTTTCCAAAAAAAAATTTTATTGTAAAATTTTCTACAGTTGAAGGCTCTCTCCTTCAAGATAACTTCCTTGGGAGGCTACACCACCTCTAGTGCTCCTTCCATTCCTGGAAAAATGCCAGAAGTCTTCTTCTGTGAGGTCCTTCAGTGCATCGGTTATGGCACTTTGGATGCTGTAGATCATCCCAAAATGATATCCTTTCAGGTGATTCTTGATCTTTGGAAAAAGAAAAAAGTTGCATGGCAATAGATCCAGAGAATATGGTGGGTGCAGGTGCACTGGAATATTTTTGGAAGTCAAAAACTACATTGTGCATCGTCATATGCAAAATCCAGTTTTTGGCATTTTTTGGGTCAAATGTGCAGGACCCTTTTCTATAGTCAGTCAACAACTTCTTGGTAGAAAGTGGTTGACAGGTTTCCTTTGAAGCTCTTTGTGCACCACTTCGTACTGATCAAAAAAAAAAAAGCAGATGAGCATTGATTTGCTATTTTCTGCTTTCTTCGGATGTGCCATTCTTCACCATCTTTTTTGTTTCTGGATCATATTAAAAAATCCATGTTTTGTTACCTGTTGTCACTTGCTGAAGGAACTGTGGCTCATTTTCAACATGACTGAGTAGGTCAAGGCAGATGTTCTTCCGATTTTGCTTCTCTTCTTCAGTGAAATTTTTTGGCACAATTTTTGCAATAAAATGGCAAATGTGTTAAAATGTCATGGATAACTTGGTGCACATTCAGCTCACCTGCATCAGTCCCACGGGCAACTATCAGTCAGATACAATCAGATCCCTTACTCTCTCCAAATTCTCCTCTGTTATTACTGAGTCATCTTCCTCTGTGTGGTTCATCTTCGACGTCTTTATGTCCTTCCAAAAAGGACATAAAGCTATTGAAGAAAACATTGAAAACTTGGACTTTGGATAAAACTTGATCTTCACAAGCTCTTTTTAACTTTTCATTCATTTCTGTCATACTTTTATTGAGTCTGAACCAAAATTTGATAGCACGATGTTGTTTGATATTCTTCTGCTCCATTTTTCATGTTGCAGTCAACAAACACAGTGACTCGACACACACTGAATGCAACAAGATGCGACTAGTATAGAGGGAGATTCAACCTACATGATGATATGTAATATGATGTGCAGTGCTGCCACATTGCATTTTATAAAATCAGTCTCATTAATTTTGTGACATACCTCGTATACTACTCAAGGGCATCAAGCAAGTCTTATTAGTTTCCAGGTCTAAGGTAAAGAAAGCCAACATGAGAACGATGAGAAACGTCGGATAACTTACGTGGAAAATTAGTTTCCTGACACCGGACTCTAGCGCTGCTGCTCGCTCGGCAAACAGATGGTTGGTGTTATCGGTCTGGAGCCGAAATCGAGAAGGATATATTGATTGACAGGTAAGTGTGACAAACGATGAAATGATTGGTGGTGGGTGCGACAGAGGACAAGCTACTGTGTAGTCATTGGTTGGCATTATAATGTGTATTTATGAGTAAAGAACGGTGCATAATAGTTTTGTAATGAATGGTAAATAGGTAATAGTAGCAATGAATCTTTCAAAGATGGAAGAAATTTGTAAGGAAAATAAAATGATTGATTTTTTGATGAAAACTAAATTAATAAAAGTTTCGTTCTGTTCATTTTTATGTTCTTCATTATGTTTTTTTCTCATTATTAAAAGCGGATTTTTGGAGTTCATGAGTGTTTTTACTATACTGTTGATTTAGGTTTGGTTATGAAAAAAGGGAAAGGTTTCTTTATTTTTCATTATATTTCGTAACCTGACCTTAAATGGTAGGTTAGGAAATAATAGAAACGGTTTACTTATATTTAGTGACCTAACCCTAAACATTAGGTTAGGAAATAATTAGATAGTATGAATCAGAGCTGTACTACTCAATATGTTCTACGTTGATAATAATATTAGTAAAATAATAAGAGGAGTTTACCTCAATATAGTGCGTAGTACACTTCCGTATGATACCCTCCAGAAATTAAAATGGAAAAAACAAAAAAATCGACAACTTACCGGTACATTAGAGTAAAAAATAAATAATTAAATAATCAATTTAACACAATTCAAATCAATTTAAAACAATTAAAAATCAAATTAATGCAATTAAAAGAATCTAACGAAAATATTCAAAACGATTTTCCTTCCTAATGATGGATCAGAGCTCCTAATGATGGAAGGAAAATCGTTTTGAATATTTTCGTTAGATTCTTTTAATTGCATTAATTTGATTTTTAATTGTTTTAAATTGATTTGAATTGTGTTAAATTGATTATTTAATTATTTATTTTTTACTCTAGTGTACCGGTAAGTTGTCGATTTTTTCGTTTTTTCCGTTTTAATTTCTGGAGGGTATCATACGGAAGTGTTCTATGCACTATATTGAGGTAAACTCCTCTTATTATTTTACTAATGTTAGGAAATAATATAAGAAAAGAAAGAAAGAAAGATTCTATATATATAGTGAATAGCTGCTGATTGACGTTATGATACATGTGTATCCACATGAGTGTCTTTAAAAATAAAAGTACTGTAATAAAAAAATAATATTTTGTTAAAAACAATTTATGCGCCAGTCCACATGATTCTAAATAAAAAAAGGTTAGGTTATGCCTCCATTTCGGGAGGGATTCAAGTGGAAGTAACCTGACCTTTTTTCATCATTAGGGCATATTATTGAACAGGAAAATAAATATACAGTCATAAAAAATTTATTTTTTTATGAATTTATTTCTAAATATGACTGATTCTAAAGAAAAAAAGGTTATGTTACCCCCTCCACTTCGGGAGGGGTTCAAGCTCCCATGGGATTCAAGTGGAGGTAACCTGATCTTTTTTCACCGTTATAGAAAGCGTTCATCAGGACAAGTTACCATTAGTGCTTCTGAGTGCTACTAAAATGATACTAACCCGATATTATCGTGCGTTGTGTTTGCGCACTAATCAGCACATCATTTGCCACGCCTATCTGTCAATCAATATATCATTCTCGACTTTGCTCCAGACTGATAACACCTACCGTCTGTTTACCAAGCGAGCAGCACTAGAGTCCGGTGTTGGGAAACTAATTTTCCACGTAAGTTATCCAACGTTTCTCGTCGTTCTCGTGTTGCCTTTCTTTACCTTCGCCATTTCCAGGAGTCAGTGCTTTCCAACTCCTTGAATCCTATGCCTTCTATACAAAATTCAGATAATTCATCATCTTGAAGGCAGGACTGTGCAAAGGTGCTTGGGGGTCCAGATGCAAAATGATTTAAGGTGCCTCGTTTATTTATGTTCAGACCTTGATGGCCCCTCAATTGGGTCCTCTAGATTGTGGGCTCTGGTGTGGCACATCCAAGGTGCCTCATTTATTTATGTTGAGACTTTGATGGCGCCCTCAATTGGGCCCTCTAGATTAGGGGCTCTGGTGTGGTGCATCCAATGCACCCCCATTTGCACGATCCTGCTTGAAGGTCTAATATTTATATTAGACCTTCTTTAGGCAAGACCTTATGTGATAGTTTTACAGAAAATAAGATTACTGATTCTACACAAACTTTTCACTAAGACAGAGACTTATATGTTTTCTGCGTAGACACTGATGTTTACTCTAACTCAGAATCACAACACTCAGATTCAAAGACCTCCAGACCACCATATAAATCCATTTTTTACCTAGAATTTGAAACTCATTAAGATTCAGCTTCTTGACAGCTCAATAAGGTACTGAAATGCTGCCCAACACTGCTCACTAGCACTTCAGCAACAACATTTTAGTAACTTTAGTACTTGCCAAAGTAGGGAAATCTTCTGTATTGGGTTGAAGGCATACAATTGAACCTTTTCATTTATTCATTTTTTGGCTATTTACACCTAGGCATCAAGAAAATGCTTGATGCATTATAATGCTTATAACAGAGACACCTTTTTCAAAAGTCATCAATATCTTACATAAATACAACCACCAAAACGAATACTTTCCAATCTCACATCATCGATAAAAACAAGCCTTCAGAGCTTTGAGCAGAGGTAAGACAGTTTCCATCCCCAAAGAAAATATAGTAAACTCTTTAAAATTTGGCAGCCTTGGAGATCGAGAGGTGCCAGATTTTAAAATTGTATAGATGTTAGAGTTGATCAGTTTTAGCAAAATCATATTCTAATGAATATTAAGAACTAAAATGCACTTATTTACATCTGTAAACATTTATAATGACTGTCCTCTCCTTTCATCTGTTTATGTAAGCAGCAGTTAAATTGTACAGATAACTCAATAATCTTGATTCTCACAGCAGAACACTTTCCTCTGTAAAATGCACCACTTTCAAAAGATAGCTTTAGCTATATTACAACTTGTAAAACTGATTTCATATACCACATGGCAGCTCTCACTGAAGAAGTTCTTTACAACTGTTATGTTACTAGAGAGACCATTTGTTATCTGATGAGGTACTACCAGTCAATCCTGAAACAGGCTATCATAGCATCATATCTTTAAAAAAACGGCAATTAATGTATCAGCATGCCATCTGTTTTTAATTAGTGCACTACCAGAAAACTCATTACAAAAGCAACTTTGTTGTTCTGCAAGAATTAAGACCTTGCATTTTCTGCAGCCAGCAGACTTTAAATTCTGCTGGCTGCAAAAACAAATTGATAAAATAGCCTAGCATGCACCTTGTAAAGAAAGAAATATCACTCATTTTTTAAATGGATTCTTAAAAACAAATGCAGTTGTTGTTATGAGTATTGGATTACTTTCTTAATTCCAGATTATAAAATGCAAATTTTTTTTGTAAAATGTTCTGTATTTTAAAGTTTTCCAGATTCTAAAGTGCCAGGTTTTACATATAGAGTTTACTGCATCACTCTAATTTTCAACAAAACATATGAATAGAAGATTGAGGACCATTTAACAAACTCTGAAATTTACAACTAGGTAAATTCTTCCAGATATTTATAGAAAAAAAAGTTAGATAGTCACAGACTTTTAAAAGACAACAAATAGATTTCAACAAATGTGCACTCTTTATACTTAACCCCCACAAATCAGAAGTACTTGAAATTTTGTCAGCATGAAGGTACAAGGGTTCTTCTAATCCAACCTGATGGTATGTGACATGTTGATGCAGCAAAAGCAGATGGCTTGTCCAAGTACTCAAGAACATTATTTCCAAAACCATTTTAAAGTCCTGGAAAAATAGGAAGTTTTGTACCTCTCTATTGCAACAGTACTGTTTACATTCTATGACATTTTTATCTTAAAATTTCTTGAGTATGGGTGGTTAACTTTCTCTTTACTAGTGGAAATATTCATGTTCCCCTCCATAATGTCCTACTTAAGCTGATTATTTGGCTCTGCTGTGTAGATTTTTTTCCATCTGAACCATGATGAAGATAATCTTTACAAGTTCCATCATTCTCTCACTTCATACAATAACAGGATTTCATTTAAAATTGAAGTTAATTAAAATTGAAGATCTTTCACCCTAGATGCCTTTTTCATGTTTAGCTTCAACAAATTCTTTTCCACTTTTTTCTCAGTTATTACACAATCATTCAGCTTCCTATTAAAATTTGAAATTTGATACACTTCTGGCATCCCCGTCACTAAAAAATTCTTCATGTGTGTATGTACGAGGGGATATCAAAAAGATCGTACCCTTACCTAGAAATAACAGCTCTAGAAAGGTGAAACTTCACTGGATCTTTAATCCTTTTCTATGTACTCTCCATGTATAATAACATATTTCTCCCATCTGTGGATCAATTGTTTAATGCCTTGATCATAGAAGTCTGCACTTTTTGCCTGAAACCACAATTCCCTTTCATTGATGACTTCCCGAATCAAAGTGCCATCCACGCAATGGTTTCTTCATTATACACTCAGCATTTGTCATCAACCGATCAAAAAAGTTCTCAACATCCGCATTACACAAATCTAACAGTTGACGAGAACATTGCATTCGACATTGCTTCTGCAAAGGCGTCAGCAATCTTGGAATGGGGAGACCTTAGACATGTGCAGATTTTCTGGAACAAAATTCTTTCACGTGTATTTAAAATTTTTATCTACAGAAATTCAGGTTGAATGTCAACAAGTATTTGCTGTCTGTCTTCTCAAACTTTAACTTTTGCCTGGTACTTTAGGTTCTAATACTTTTTGTGTTTGGGCTGTTCAAAAACAAAAAGATGATGAGGTGGGGAAGGGGAGACAAGGATAAATTCAACTCAGATAACAAAAATAACATATTAATCGAACTTAGATAACATATTAGACAAAACAAAAATCATACAAATTAATTTAATTAACCTGATCTTACAAGCATAGCTAATGAACATAAAAAAAAACTTAATTTACCAACAAAAAAACAAACAAATGTGGCAATGTGGCAACTGTAATGTTTTAGAGAACATTTTCAGTGATCATATCTTTTTTAAAATTTTTTTAGGAGCATCGGCGACTAAGGCCATGTTAACTCTGTGTATATTGTCTATAAATTGCATGTGTCCCCAGGTCAATTTTCTGTTCTGCTGGACAAAAACCAGAGTCTCCGGGAGAAAAAACCATGCTACCCTCACCCGATTAACTCAGCCACGTTGGGGAAAAATACTCATAAAAATTCCTCCCGTCATCAATGGAATTTGAACTCAGATCTTTTCCACCTGGTGTGGAGTAGAGAGCGATTCTGAGGATTCTGATTCATTCACATGAGGGCTTCAGTAGTCATATCATCAAAACCTTCCCCTTGTACCGACTTAGCAAGTTCTACTATCGCACTGATTTCGTTTTCTGCCGGTTCAACCATATTTCCTGAATGAACTTACTCTGGCCATTTATTTTTTCACACAGCATTTAATGTTGATGATTTTACTTCTTTCAGCGATAAAGCTATTCTTCTGATACAGTCCACAATTGAGAAATGTTTCCATGCCTCCATTACTTCAATAGATTCGGAATCAATTTTTTCCAAAATCCATTGTAACGATTTTCTGATGTAATGAGTTTTAAATGTGGATATAATGGCTGAATGAAAGAAGTTGTATTAACCTAGTACAACTGTGGTGGTAGGAACATAACAATTTTTCGAATGCATTACGCCACCTATAAATTCTTGAGAAGTGAAGCCCACGGATGAAAACAATACAGAATGCGGGAAATGAAGAATGAACTGGTCGGGACTGTTTTTGTTCTACACTGGTGCTCCTGTTATGTTTATATCTGTAATCTGTTATCTTTCTGTTATCTCGCTGTAAATAGTGGTTTTCTTTAAAATTCTCTAATTCCTTGTAAAATTACAAATTATGCTTATGCTCTCCATCTTTGGGGGGGATACAAGGACTTTTTTTTTTTTTTTTTTGATTTGGTAGTTGTTGGCGCATCGGCTTCTGTGGCCATATTGCACCTCCCAAGGTTTTTGCAGTACTTTGATCCAAGCCCGAGGCGGGAATCGAACCCGCGACCTTTGGGTTGCCGGGCAAGTACTTTACCCACTCGGCTAGCCCGGTCGGCCGATACAAGGACTAATAGATTAACAGTAGCCACTGGCAGAGGTGGAAGTGATTCTTGCACTGCTTCTATTGAAACGAGCAGAAGCCTGAAAAACAAGATGCAGGATATTTCAGAGACTGCTGGGAGTCATTGCGGTACAAGTAAACACATGGGTTGTGTTAGGGTAGCTAAGAATAGAAACAGGTGCATGCATACTTGCGTGTACACCAATGCTAGGAGTTTGGTAAATAAATTTGATGAATTTGAGGTATTGCTCAAAACATCCAAGGCGGATATTGTTGGGATATCAGAGACGTGGTGTCACACAGATATAAGGAATGCGGAACTGGAATTTGGGGAATACAATGTGTATAGAAAGGATAGACAGGACAGGAGGGGAGGAGGGGTTATGCTATTAGTTAAGAAACACATAAAATCCAAGGAAGTGAAGCCAGTCGACATCGATGGACAGGGCAGTGTCGAGTCAGTTTGGTGTGACATAAGCATAGGGAAATCAAAATTGAGAGTAGGAGTGTGCTATAGGCCTAATGACTCTGATGAGTATAATAAGATATTGTACAGGGAAATGGAGTGGGCCAGTAAATCAGAGAGTCTTATAATGGGGGATTTTAATTTCCCAGATATTGACTGGAATTTGTGGGTTGGTCACTAACACACTAGCCAGGCTTTTGTGGATTTATTGGATGATTGTTTTCTACATCAGCATGTTCGTGAGGCAACAAGAGGGAGCAATACTCTTGATCTGATTATCAGTAGTGATTCTTCATGCATTAAGAATCTGCAGATAAATGAACCACTAGGTGGCAGTGATCACAGTGTGTTGAAGTGGGATTTACTCAATGAGGTAACTACCATCAGAGGTAAAGGGAAGGGTTTTTGTTTTCGTAAAGGCGACTATGATGGTCTGAGACAGTATTTAAATTCTATAAAGTGGGACCAACTGATGATGTTACCAACAGCAAACACAAAATGGGAAGCATTCAAGGAACTAATCTTGGAAGCTACCAGGCTTTACATACCAACTAAAAAATATTGTTCAAGGTTTAGGCCTAAATGGTTGTCAGATGAACTAATGAGACATGTGGCAGAGAAGAAAAATGCATGGGATACATAAAAATTAATGGGCGACATGGAAGCCTATGATAGATATAAGTTGGTCTGTAACCAAGTCACAAAGGAGATTAGGCAGGCAAAGGCAGACAACGAAAAATCTTTGGCAAAGGATGCAAAGAAAAACAGAAAAGAGTTCTTTACCTATTTAAACTCAAGAAGGAAAGGGATGAATCAGATTGGTCCACTGGATATTGATGGTTCAACAGTTGAGGATCCTGCTCAGGTGGCTAACAATCTAAACGAGTATTTTGCATCTACATTCACGCATGAGGAGTTATTCAGGAAGGAGAATGACGTAGGTAAAGTAAACATTGGCAGTGAGCTAGATGATTTTGTAATACCTGAGAGGAAAGTGGGGGAGAGATTGTTGAGGATAAACATAAAAAAGGCACCTGGGGTGGATGGGATCTATCCAGTTATATTAAAGGAGGCAGCAAAGGAAGTAAGCAAACCCCTAGCCATAATTATGAGAGCTTTGTTGGACTCAGGGGAGGTACCCATAGACTGGAGATGTGCAAATGTAACCCCAATTCACAAAGGAGGATCAAAGGCTGACACAAGTAATTATAGACCTGTTATTTAACTTCTGTTCCAGGAAAATTAATGGAGGCACTGGTTAAAGAAGCACTGCAGGATCATCTAGACAAGAATTCAGTTATAGCTCAGACGCAGCATGGTTTTGTTAAGGGCAGGTCTTGCCTGACCAATTTGATTGGATACTATGATGTAGTCACAAAAGAACTGGATGCAGGGAATAACTTTGATATTATATATTTGGATCTTAGAAAGGCTTTTGATACTGTTGCACATGGAAGACTGCTGCCAAATTGGAGCAGTGTGGCATTGGAGGCAAATTGCTGCTATGGATAAGGAGATGGTTGAGTGGCAGAAGACAGAGAGTGGTAATCAATGGACACTGCTCAATGTGGACTAATGTTATTAGTGGAGTTCCTCAGGGTTCAGTGTTGGGTCCGTTGTTGTTTTCGGTGTTTATGAATGATATTGATGATGGTATATCAAGTTTAATGTCCAAGTTTGCAGATGATACAAAGGTTGGCAGGGTTGTTAAGGACAGTACTGATGCTATACTGCTGCAACAGGATCTGGAAAGGTTGAACAGATGGGCTGAGAGGTGGCAAATGAAATTTAACATTGACAAATGTAAAGTACTACGTATGGGAAACAGTAACCCCAGAGCAACGTATCAACTCTGCGGTACTACACTGACAGTGGTGGAGAATGAAAAGGACCTGGGGGTAATTGTGCAGGCAGATATGAAGTTCTCTGAGCAGTGCAGACGAGCTGCAAGAGTAGCTCATGGTGTCTTCTCAATGATATACAGGAATTTTTCTAGCAGGGATAAGGAGGTAATTATTCCCTTGTATAAGGCAATGGTTAGGCCACATCTTGAGTACTGTATACAGGTCTGGAGGCCTCATTTCAAGAAGGATGTAGAGCTGCTGGAACGGGTACAGAGAAGGGCAACAAGATTAGTAAATGGAACAAAGGGTTGCTCTTACGAAGAAAGGCTTAAGTTTTGCAAATTACAGAGTCTGGAGACTAGGCACCGGCGAGGTGATCTGATAGAGGTGTATAAGGCTTTGAATGGTTTGAGCATGCTCAATGCCAATGGGATTCTTCCTCTTGCTCAGAATAATCACCTCAGAGGGTATAAATTCAAATTGAGGAAGGACTGATGTCGGATAGATGTGCCGAAATTTGCCTTTGGCCAGCGGGTAATAAAATAACTTCAATGTTTGGATGACTTAAATCTTTTGGATGGCCTGGTATGCTATCCAATAGTAATAAAACTTTGAAATCTAGATTTTTCCATAAGTTCAATAGCACAAAATGTAACACAGGGATTTCTCAATAATTTTTTTTTTTTTTTAATAGCGAGTCAACTGCGGGGATTCAAAAAAGAGTGAAAATGTTGAAAAATTATATGCAACATAATAGCAGGGTTTCCGGGTGCACAAAACCTCAAAAATACCCTGTTATGTGAGGTTTTTCATCCAGCAAAACATGCAAATCAACCAGAGAACACACGCAATTTACAGGCATAATACACAATGCATGGCAAATAAATTTAATTATTCGGGTGGCCTTAAAATAATAGTTTGTTTTAGTGTTATGTGAGGTTTACCGAAAATTCTCTAACTGTGTTAGAGTGAAGCCATGTTATATAAGTACCATGTTGTGCAAGGATTTCCGCACTCAGTGCAGACTGTCTGCAAGAGTAGTTCATGGTGTCTTGTCAATGATATACAGGAATTTTTCTAGTAGGGATAAAGAGGGGATTATTCCCTTATATAAGGCCTCACCTTGAGTACTGTATAGTCTGGAGGCCTCATTTTAAGAAGGATTTGTTTGTTTGTTTGTTATTTGGTTTTTAGGAGCATTAGCAACTAAGGCCATATTGCTCCGGGATATGCAGTGGTCATTCCCTGACCTTTCCGCATCCTCCGTATTTGGTGGTGACAGGCTTGAACCCTGGTCTAATCAAGGAGCGTGTGCTACGCACTACTGCTGCTGCTCCTTCCCACCTGGCTACGGAGGCGCCTTGAGAAGAATGTAGAGCTGCTGGAATGAGTACAGAGAAGGGCAAAAAGATTAGTGAATGGAACAAAGGGTCGCTCTTACGAAGAAAGGCTTAAGTTTGCAAATTACAGTATCTGGAGACTATGCACTTGCAAGGTGATCTGATTAAAGTGTAATAAAGCTTTGAATGGTTTTGTGCATGGGATTATTCCTCTTGCTCAGAATAACCGCCTGAGAGGGCATAAATTTAAATTGAGGAAAGACAGTTGTAGGATAAATATGTGGAAATTTGCCTTTAGCCATCGGGTGGTTGATTGCTGGAACAAACTTTCATCTGTCGTAGAAGTTGATAGCTTAAATAGATTCAAGGCAGAACTAGAAAGTATCAACTAGACAAACAGTATCAGACAAACAGACAAACTGTATAAGCTTGCTTTCTTGCATCATGTGCCTTTACTAATGCTAATGCTAATTTATCAGTCATGTTAGAGTGAAACTATGTTGTAGAAGTACCATGTTATACGTGGGTTGCCTATACTGTAGAGTTTTATTACGGTGTTCTATAAAGTTATAATCTTAGTAATTAATTGATAAGGAGTTAACTTATTTACTTTTCACTGCAGTCAATCACAGAAAAAGAAAAAAAAATTCAATTAATGTTAAGGAAACTATAGAACAAGCCTGAAATATAGTGCGGTGTACATTACATAACTTGTATTGAAAATATGTTATTGAATGTATAGACATAATAAGAAAAAGCTCAATCGATATCACATTTTCAGTGTATGTTTCATTGGTCCATGAAAAGCTTTTAAGATCAATCATAGCCTCTAATCCACCCCAAAACAACAGAAATGTATTCATATAAATGAAAGTGTATAGTATATTTTGTGTATTACTCTAGAATGAAAAGTTGGAATGAGACCAAATTTTCAACATATGCTTTGTTGTTCCTTGGGAAAATTTAATGTCCAGTTATGATTTCATAGTTCTCATCCACCCCCACCCTACACACACACACAAACAAAAATTGCCATAAATGAAAGTATGTGTTCACATGAATCAACAAGAAAAATGTATGTTGTTACCCAATTTTCAACATATATTCTGTTGGCCCTGGGATGTTTCTACATTTCCTTCCAAGTTTTCCCTACAGAAGTATTACTATAAATATTAAACAGGAATTCTGACCCATTTCAAAATCTTAATGCTTAAAATATTTTAGGAATCTTGGTAATCAATTTTCATGTTGTTGGATCAACTTATTTTGTTATAAATCATGAATTATTACTATTTGCTGATGTACTTGAATTGTAATGCACTGCATTCATTGACTAACTTGTTTGAGTTTTTTGCCAGGCTCTTCACTGAAGAGGATGCTGGCATGAACAAAACAGTTATTGAGAAGTGGCAGCATGTTTCTATATCTGAACAATAGTCATCTTTCTATAGCCTGGATTACTTGTGTTCCTAATTATGAATTTATTATTGGATTTCAGACACAAGGGTATTCTCATATATATTCATAGTTTATAAAGTTTTAGAGACACCGGCACTTTATGCATTTTTGTATATGGCAAACATTTTCTTGGTGATGACAGTGATGTGATTTTTGAGACAGTTGTGGTTCCAAGGGCAACCAGAGGTATTCTAGAAAATGACCTTGGAAGTGTATCCTTTGGTGGATGAATTGGCTCTCACTGAATGAAAACTACATATAAAAGGCTTTATATGACTGATTTTTGGTTTATATATGAATGTGGATTTTTACTGAACAGTCTTTAATTTTAATCCTTTCATAGAATCCTTTTGCTTCAATTAATCATACTACAGACAGAACTAAAATTTTAAAAGTACATAAATATATATAAAGATTATCCTAACTTATTTGATTTAAATTTATAATAATTGATTAAGTATATTGCAGAGAACTTATAGGATCTTTAAAATATTTTAGCTCTCAAATTCTTCGTAAAATAATTCAAGAAAGTCACTCTATCTTTCATCAGTCAAATGGTTTTCCAAGTCATATATTTTTATGGACTTCAATATTCATATAATTTATATTTTTGAAGATCATAAATAAATCCAAATAATTATTATGGTTTTTCAATTTTTTTCTTTAAAGGAATTAACAAGAGGATCCCAAACAATATTTAAAAAATTTATTCTAAATTTATCTCTTTGATTCTGTAGTAGTTTATCATCATATTCAAAATTCAATTCTCTCCTCCATCCTAGGCATGACAGAGTATCGAACGAAATTCAGGATACATTTCTAATGTATTTGCTAATTGTTCAGAATTGCTGCTAGCAATTTTTCAAAGGCTTAATATGAGCAGTAGTCTCTAATAAATATCAGTAAATTATAAATATATATTAAGGAAGAGGCAATATTTTAATTTGCATCTTGCAGCATATTACTGACATTTTCCTCATTTAAAGGGTTGTGCAAAATTACCACTAAGCACAAGCTGAAAACATTTAATTTTGAAACAAAAAAAAGCTTCTGCCTCATGTCAAGATAGAAAGAAAAACTTGTTCTCTGATGATTTAAGATAATCATTCTTTTTTTTTTTTTTTTTGTAGTTTCTGACATAACATGAAGTTTCTTCAAACTTTACTGAAAAATTTTGGCAATTTGCTGTTGTTTATTGCCAGCTAGTTTAAATTTGCCACTGATTTTTTGGTGAAGGTAAAGAAAGCCAACACCAGAACGACGAGAAACATCGGATAACTTACGCGGAAAATTAGTTTCCTGATACGGCACTCTAGCGCTGCTCGCTCGGTAAACAGATGGTAGGAGTTATCGGTCTGGAGAAAAGTCGAGAATGATATGTTGATTGACAGGTAGGCGTGGCAAACAATGTGCTGATCAGTTTAGTATCACTTTAGTAGCACTCAGAAGCACTAATGGTAACTTGTCCTAATGAACGCTTTCCATAATGATGAAAAAAGGTCAGGTTACCTCCACTTGAATCCCATGGGAGCTTGAACCCCCTCCTGAAATGGAGGAGGTAACCTAACCTTTTTTTCTTTAGAATCATGGGTGGACTAGTGCATAAATTGTTTATTAACAAAATATTAATTTTTTATAACTGTACTTTTATTTTTAAAGACACTTGTGCGGATTCACATGTATCTTGACGTCAATCAACACCTCAATAGCTATTCACTATATATATATATATGAAGAATCTTTCTTTCTTTTCCTATTATTCGTAGCCTACCATTTAAGGTCAGGTTACGAAAAATAAAGAAACCTTTTCTTTTTTCGTAACCAAACCTAAATCAACAATATAGTAAAAACACTCATGAACTCCAAAAATCTGCTTTTAATAATGAGAAAAAACATAATGAAGAACATCAAAATGAATGGAACGAAACTTTTATTAATTTAGTTTTCATCAAAAAATCAACCAACGTTTTATTTTCCTTACAAATTTCTTCCATCTTTAAAAGATTCATCGCTGCTATTACCAGTTTACTGTTCATCACAAAACTATTATGCACCTTTCTTTACTCATAAATACACATTATAATGCTGACCAACGACTACACAGTAGCTTGTCATCTGTCGCGCCCACCACCAATCATTTCATAGTTTGCCACGCCTGCCTGTCAATTAATATATCCTTCTTGATTTCGGCTCCAGACTAATAACACCTACTGTCTGATTACCGGGCGAGCAGCGTGGTAATCAGACAGTAGGTGGTTGAGTCCAGTGTTGGGAAACTAATTTTCTCCATAAGTTATCCGACATTTCTCATCGTTCTCGTGTTGGCTTTCTTTACATTAGCCAATAAAATATTGTAATTGCCACTTCCAATATTGGAAGTGCCTCTTCCAATTGGAAGTTGATAAGCACCTATTAAAATATGTTGTATAATTAGTTTTAAATTTTTTTCATAATACTAGCTTATTTATTACCCACAGATTTCTGTAGTATATGTCATCGATGCTTAACATTCCTGTATTGGGTATAATACTACCAATACCTGTGTTCTAATTTTTCTGTAATACTGGCTGGTGCTAGTCTCATTTATGGAGGTTAAATATAGATTCGTAAACATAATTTTCGCATTTTCATTAAAATATTTACATCATTCATGTTAGGTTTAATTTTAACGATGGCTTTAGGGACTAATAATAGATTGTCTTATAACTAAATTCAAATGCTTTATCCACATTATAGTACACACACACACACACACACACACACACACACATTTATATTTACTTAATTATTTTTTCTTCCTTTTAGATTATGAGGATGGGATCTTCAGTGAAGAACTGCATCTTCTTTTACCTGATGATGTCATTAAGGACTCCTCAAGGGCATACTTTTCTGTTACTGGTATTAAATGCTTTTATCATCTATATTAGTATTACCCAATAATAAGCGGAAAAATAAGAGTATGTAACATAAGATGAAAGTTAGTTCCGATAATCAATTACTCTGGCTGAAAGCAAATTTCCACACATCTGACCTCCAGCCATCATTTTTGAATATAAATGCATGTGACTGCATCTAAATGCATGTAAATGCATCTAACCCCCAACACAAACACACACATAAGTCTCCTTATGTGTGTGTTTGTGTTGCCTGAGACAGAGTAAGGATGCTATCAGTACTTAGTTTACTCAATCTGTTTAAAGCCTTAAATATTTCAATCATGTTCCCACCCAGTTTCTGGTTGTTACAATTTGCTACAGAACTGAAGTCTTTTTATGGTAAGAGTACAATTTTTGTGCCCTTTGCCTGTTGCTCCTCTTTGTACTCATTCCAAGAGATCAATATCCTTCTTAAAATGCGACTTTAGACCTCTATACAATGGAATAATTAACTCCATGTCCCTGCTGGACAAAATTTCTGTTTTTCATTGACAGAACACATAACCTCTCTTAGCAGCCTTTCTGTACTGCTTGGATAATTTCATGTCAGATAACCCCTAGATCTGTTTTGTTCTCCACCACCTTGAGTGTGATACTACCCAAATGGCATGTTATTCTGGGATTATTGATACCCATATGTAGCACCTTGTATTTATCAGTGTTAAACCTCAATTTCCTCTGCTTGGTCCATCTGCATAATTTTTCTAGGTCTTATTTCAGTAGTAGTAGTAGTGCACTTAATTCCTGTCATTAACTGCCCTGGCAAACTTCTGCAGACTTAGGCAATAAGCTTGATATGCCTTCATCAGTATTATTAATAAATATTGAAAACATTTAAGGGGACCAATGAAGCATCGTTATAAGATTAAGAAGAGCCATGCCCATTTATAAGCAACCTCTGTTTCTGCCACTCAACCATCTGTTTATCCATAGCAGGAATTTGCCACTAATGCCACAGTGCTCCAATTTGCACTACAATCTTTTGAGTGGAACAGTGCAAAACGCTTTACCAAAATCTTAGTATTAAAAAAAATAAATAAAACATAAAAAATTATAACATAGGTTAGATAGATAGGATCTATTCAATTATATTAAGGGAAGATGAGAAGAGAAGATAAATAAACCATTAGCCATAATTATGAGAGCATCTTTGGATTCAGGGGAAGTCCCTATGGACTGGAGATGTTCAAATGTATTACCAATTCACAAAGGAGGAAGACATAAGTAATTTCAGAGCTGTTAGCTTAACTTCTGTTCCAGGGAAAATAATGAAGTCAATAGTTAAAGAAGCAATGCAAGGGTAATCTGGACAGGAATACAATTATACTGCTGTCACAGCATGGATTTGTTAAGGAGATAATCTTGTCTGTCCACTCTGATTGGATATTGTTATGCAATAACAAAGGAAATGAATGGAAAAAATGATTTTGATATCATATATTTGGAATGAACATCATTGAAATGATAAATTCAATAACGATGGAAATGAATGAAAAAAAATAATTTTGATATCATATATTTGGAATGAACATCATTGAAATGATAAATGATCAAAATTTAAATGAAAAAGGAGCCAGAATAAAACCTGGAAGACAACGACGGAGATGGACAGATGAAATTCATGAGTTTGTGGATAGTAAATGGATGGCCATTGCACAAAACAGAAGGAACTGGAAAGTTGTTGGAGAGGCCTTCATGCTGTAGTGGATTGATAATGGCTGATGATGATGATGATCATTGAGATGACTGAAATCATAAACTTGGAACAGATTTTTAATCAATCTGATTATCCACAATGATGCAGAGACAAAGATTTTGGATACAAAACATTATTTTGACAATAATGTCAAAATTGTTATTATTATTAGTGGTAAATGAAGTGAGAAAGCAAGCTTATACAGCATAAGTCAAAAAAAAAACAAACACCACTTCCCACATCACTTGTCTAATTTCCCTAATAATTTTTCCTCCTTATAGTTCAAACTGCCCGCTTCCACAGCACTAGATAGAAGTTTGTTCCACCAACCAACTACCTGCCAGCTGAAAGCAAATTTCTACACATCTATCCTGCAACAGTTCTTCCTCAATTTAAATTTATGCCCATCGTGTTTTATCTGAGCAAGAGGAAGGATACACTCACCATTGGGCTTAATTAATCCATTCAAAGCCTTAAACACCTCAGTCAGATTTCCTTGTAGATGCCTAGATTCCAGATGCTACAATTTGCAGTACAGAAGCCATTCCGCCTTCATAGCCAGGTGGGCAGGAGCAGCAGTGCATAGCACATGCTTCTTGATTAGACCGGCGTTCGAGCCCATGGCCACCAAATGCGGAGGATGCAGAAAGGTCAGGGAATGACCACCGCATATCCCCGGAGCAATATGGCCTTAGTTGCTAACGCTCCTAAAATCCAAATAACAAACAGAAGCCGTTCTTTGTAAGTGTACCCTTTCATTCTGCTCACTAATCTTGTTGCCCTTCTCTACACCCATTCCAACAGGTCCACACCCTTTCTAAAATGAGGCTTCCGGACATTCATATTCAAGATGTTGCCTAATCATTGCCTTATAGAACAGGATAATCACCTCCTTATTCCAGATAGCAAAATTCCTGTGTGTGTGTGTATATATATATATATATATATATATACAGTCGAACTTCCCTATAACGAATTCTATAAATCCAGCGAAAAAATTCGTTATAGAGAAATTTCGTTATACAGAGAATATCTTTTTTATTAGAAATTGTTATTTAATTAGAAAATGAAAATGAATCTACATTTATTTTTAATGTATTTTATTTCAAAAACACTTATTTAAATTACGCTTACACAATTTTCGCCAGTAAGTATCACAAATTAAAAAAAATCCGTAATTTTCGTTTGCACAGTACAATTAAAAAATGTCTGATTCTCAAAGAAAACCTCACATTTGTTCGGAGCATTAAAAACATTATCAGGAACATTTTCACAAAACTGTAGACCCATACGAACCGTTTTAAAAGCGTTAATCATTTCTTCACGAGTTGGCTTTTCTACGGGTTGTTCTGATGTGTCTTCAGCGTCATCGTTAATTTCTTCGTGATCATGGTCGTGTCTAACACTGTTCAGCAGTATTTCATCTTCATTTGGATGTTCTGTTGTAGTCAGGTCTTGATCTACATAAACATAACTATCCAGTGTTATTTCATTTTCGATGTTTCCGGACGATTCTAATATTTTCCAAAAGTTTTTCAGTTGTGAAAGGGGCAGTTCATCTTGTTCATCCAGTTGATGTTCGACTTCTGCATTCAATGCCAATCCCGCTTTCGAAAAACAATTTTGAATAGTGTATTCAGTGACATCGTTTGTCAAACTTTTGCCAGTTCAGAGATGCAATCTCTAAGGTTAATTGTAACTTCCAAGTTTCTATTTTCTGATAACGCATTGACAATCTTCATTATTATTCTCTTTCGATAATGAAATTAAAATTTTTAATTATGCCTTGGTCCATTGGCTGGAGTTTTGACGTCACGTTTGGTGGTAAAAACAATAACTTCACACTTTTAAGTTTGGCAGAAATACTGGCAGGATGTGCTGGACAGTTGTCAGTTACCAACACGATTTTCCTTTTTTCTTTTGTTATACGCTTGTCTAGTTTTAATATCCAGTCTTCAAAGATATCACTGGTCATCCATGCTTTTTTATTAAAGGTGTAGTCAACTTCCAAAGATTTTGTGCCTCTAAAACATCTTGGGTTTTTTGATTTTCCGATTACTAAAAGTCTTAATTTTTCACTTCCTATCATATTTGCTCCAACTAGCCCAGTGATTCTTTCTTTGCTTTGTTTTCCGCCAAAACATTTATCATCTTTAAAAGCAAGAGTTCTATTCGGTAAACATTTAAAGAATAAACCCATTTCGTTAGCATTAAAAACATCCTTAGGTTCATATTCTTCCAAAATCTTCTTTAAGGTATTGTTCCTCCAACTGTTGCAATCTTCTTCACTTACATTAACACTTTCTCCACAAATAACCTTTTCCACAATTCTGTGGCGCTTCTTAAATTTATCTAGCACCCAGTGCTCGCATTAAATTCTGTATGTCCCAGGGACTGTGCAAATTTCAGAGCTTGTTGCTTAATTATTGGACCCGATATTGGTATATTCTTTTCACGTATCATTTGCACCCATTTTAGAACAGCTTTATCAACATCTTCGTATATACACAACTTAATTCGCTTCTTGTCTGCTGCTCCTTCAATTGCATTTAAAATTGATTCTCGATTTTTTAAAATCGTAGATAAGCTGCTTGCAGGTATGCCATATTTCTCCGCAATATCTTTTTTCTTAAAACTCTGGTCAATATCATGAAGAATCTTTACTTTATCATTAATACTTAAACATTTTCTCTTCGACATTTTTTCCCCAAATGTAAAAATCACTGGACTGTAGCTCTTGCCGATACATACACCGCAAACTTCGCTGCGCTGGCCATATAGTGAATTGTTAGTACAGGTACCGCCTACTCAATGACGTTTCTTTGCCAATTCAACAGTATCACGTGACTTTTCCTATCAATCACTTTGAAGAAATATACGACTTTCATTCATATATAAAATTTACGGTTAATGTATGCTGTATGTTACTTTTCAAAAAAAAAAAAAAAAAAAAATACAAGAGCATATAGCCTATGTGATTGATGACAAATTGTTCTAAAAGAACTAAATAAAAAAAAATTTTTTTTCATGAAAACCATCTACTAGGAGTCCAGTTAGATGAGAACGGACATATCATATAATGATTGACAGGAAGGTCACGTGGTACGGTTGAGGTGAGAAGCGAATGTCACTCAGTAGGCGTTCGTTACTAAAAATCGACTATGGCATCATTCTATGTATTGCCGCCGCAGCACGCTAAAGGCTTACCGCAGCGAATTTCGTTTTCCCCTGAGCCAACATCAATTTACAAATCTATCCTATTTATTGTAAAGTTCATGACCACTTTTAAGAAAACCCATTTGGTTTTATAACTGTAACAAAAATGAAACAAAGACCTTCCTACGGGTGTCAATGACCACAAGTATTCA
Organism: Mastigoproctus giganteus; assembly: GCF_048544385.1. Lineage (NCBI taxonomy): Eukaryota > Metazoa > Arthropoda > Arachnida > Uropygi > Thelyphonidae > Mastigoproctus > Mastigoproctus giganteus. The sequence goes on along the minus strand of NC_143581.1, from coordinate 158,195,320 downwards.
CTAAAAGAATGATTAATTCCAGATGCTAATGCGTAATTTCGGAGGGAAGGAGGTCGTATATTTTTAAAAATTCGTTATAGAGAGACTAACACTTCGCTATATGGGGTTAATTTTACATGTAATTTCGTTTCAAGGTGCAATGTTTTGCGAAAAAATTCGTAATATAGAGAAATTCATTAAATAGAAGTTCGTAATAGAGAAGTTCCACTGTATATATATATATTGTGTTTTTATTATTTTAGTTAGTGTCTAATTGATTGTTTTTAATTTGTCACTTGCTACGTTAATGTCATTGCCATGTGGCAATTGGACTATTATACGTGCTTGATATGTTTTAGTTTGATTGCTTAGATTACTTAAATTTTTGGTGTCTATTTTCTATACGAGAAAATAATGTGGATCTGTTGGTTTGCTATCCCAGTCCAAAGGGATAGCAAACCAACTCATGTAAATAACAACCAAATCACGTTATTTTCAAATTAATTTTCACCACGGAGTTAAAACGGAAGTACCCCCCCCCCCCGTAACCAGCCCCACCCCGGCTGACATAGGAATCAGCCCACTCATCGGATGACTTGCAAAAATATCACCCTACAACAATATCAAGCAACAATAGACGTGACTGTGCACTCAAAACCAAACCAGTGATAAAACAAACAGTGAGTAGGGCTAACCCCTCATTTACCGAAAGACCACCACCGGACAGATAAGTATAGCTCCACTCGATTATTCCGATAATTACCCGTTGGGCTTTGTTTCTCCTCTACCAGTTTGCCGAATCCGAAGTTAAGAATAAAAATTTTCAAAAATTAAAATTAAACTGAAAGACAAATTGACATAAAACTATCCTTATTCAATGAATTAAATAATCTAAAAGAGCAAAATAATCTCACTACTAAGGCAAAACTGATAAGGAGTTAACAGAAACGGGTAATTATGAGACATTCCTTTAAAACTGGCTATCAATCCGCTCAAAGCCCCAGATGAAGTAGCGGATAGATGACCAGGTAAGGGAATGTTAGTTAGTATTGATTAATATTAATTAAAGTTAAATAATTATTTAACTTTAATTAATATTAATCTTAAATAATTTGTCACTTGCTACGTTACTTAATGTTGGGAGCTACATGGCATACATGCTGTAATAGAGAGGCAGCCTTCAATCAGATTTCTGTGACAACTTCTTCCAGTATATGAATGAGAGAAACTTCCATCCCCGTGGCTATTATGGGAGGTCTGCAGGGCAAAAGTTTCATGTCAAGATTCAAGAGTTGGTATTGATGAATTTTTATCTCTTTACTACTCAAAGTTAAGACAAATTGAGAAGTATCAGTACATTTCTCATTACCAAAGCAGTAGGTAGAGTCGTGGGAAAGAGCAATCTCATGGAGTAAATCATTAAATTTAGTTTGTTGCCTCCTGTGAAAGTTATCAGTCTTGTGCACAGCCTGGGCACATAGCACATTAATGTGGAGGACAGAAACAGAAGTACTAATCATATCTCTTAAATCCTGGATGAGTCTGGCTTTGTTGAGAGAAATATCCCTTAGTCTGCAATTGCTGTTTCCATGGGTGCCAGCAGCATGGTGCAAGTGCACCACCTTTGGATGTTAAAGTAATAAACAATTTTTAATATTCTCATTAATTTATTTAAACGTTGAAACAATACAAATTCTACAAAAAAAAACTAAAATATTAATTCAAATAATTTATCAAAACAAGAACAAAATTAAAATAACTCTTGCAAAATGGAATTAGACCCTGTTAATTTTCGTCATTATCTTTAAATAAAAATTGCAATCTTCTTGGCTTCTCTGCAAATATAGTTTGATATAGTTGAGTTCATAAAATCTTCATTGCCAATGACGAAATTTCTCCCACCAATCACAAAACATTGGCTCTGCTGTACACGCAAATCAGTCAAACTTGACTTAATTCAGATATCACATATTTGAAAATTTGTTGAACAAAACATTTATTTCCATATGCACCACCCTCAATCTGCACGGGTAGCACAGTGGTATCATCACCGTCCTACCACACCGTGTGAAAAAGGAAAAGCTTCGAATCCCGTCGATGACACGAGGAACTTTTATGGGCTTTTTTCACTCTGTGGCTGAATTAGTGGGTTTCAGGCATAGATAGCAATGTTCCCTCCCCCCCCGAAACAGGGCTTTTTGTCCAGCAAAACAGGCAAATTGACTAGAGAACACATGCAATTTACAGACACAATACACATGGGTATATGTAATAACTTACTGGGTGACCCTAATTTAATACAGTAGAGCGTCGATTATCCAAACTAATTGGAACCAAGGTTGGTTCAGTTAATCAAATAGTTCGGATAATCAAACATACACAAGAATACCCAGTTTATATGAAACAAAGTGTAATTAGGTCTACAATTAAATTATATGTAAGGTTATTGCTACTGTATTTTGATATATGAAGTATTATAAAAAATAATTGATTTAGGAAATGGTTTGTAAATAATAACCAAAATGCTTTTAAGGAACAATGTATATTTTATATTACATTTATTTTGAACTTACCTAATTGTTTTATATGGTTTCAATGGTGATTCCTTTCTCTCTCTCTCTCTCTCTCTCTCTCTCTCTCTCTCTCTCTCTCTCTCTCTCTCTCAGGGTAACTCTGGAATTTTCTTTGGTTGGTGCAGCATAAGCCTTAGGTTTTCTTGCACCATATGGCTAATAATAATAATAACTAGAGGGCTTCGCCCCTGCTTGCTTTGCTTGTCCACCCCCATGCACGCTTTTCTATGTAAAATGTAGAAGTATATGGAGTAAGTCAAATCTTTTCTACATAAATGACACACCTGCCAAAATTCACTGGTCGATATCTAATCAATAAATGACCAATGTAATTATTTACCTGTGCATTTTTAGTGCATGGCATTCTCAAAGTCAAATAAATATCACGGTAAAATCCAGAACGGTGTGCACCCTCCAACATGGCGGCAAGCAAAGCAATGGGAAAGCAGTGATTGACAAGTTGACTCCCACATTTCGACAAACAGACAGGAACAAAGCAGTGATTGGCAGATGCCACTGCTTTCCCCACCCATCCTAGGTTGATATACCTAGGGTGTTTTTCCCCACATTCACCACTGTTTTTAAATCGGGAACTCATTTTCCCATTTTAAAACAGCGGGATGGAGGGATAAACACCCTACCAAAGCTAAGGCCCCCCTCTCCTCGATGACACAAAACAATCGGAAAAGGGAGGTGCCTTCACCTGTCAATTATCGCCATCTTCCTCGCTTTAATCGAACTACCTGCCAGTGTATACTATACTGGACTTCAGCCAATATCACTATGTAATTATTGACCTGCATTTACATAGGTCACTTAGGAAAAGGCCTTTTGCTTCGGGTTCCATAATGCATGAGGAATATTGTTGCATTTGAAAGAGCAAGATTAAAATATCTAACTGAAATATTTACAAACTATATAAATATTTACAAAATAATAAACTATTTACAAATACTGTACTGTATACAATATTCATTAATATACAAAAAATGTTACAATGGAACATCAAATGTTAGACAGAGGATCACGTGCACGAGGTTGGTGAATGTTATGGAGGCAGTTATCAATAATTAATGGCATTTGTAGTGACATAATTGCCTCGCCCTCTTCCCCCATTGGCACAAATAAATATCACTAGGAGGAAAACTTTTTTAATGTATAGACAGATAAAAAGTAATTTCACACAAATAAGAGTATAATGAATCTTCGGAAGGTTTATTTTTTAAAAGTATGTAATCTTGATTTTTCTTTGAATCATTCAAGATTTGTCATTTTTTTGCTGCAAGGTTTCTCATCCTCTTTAATAGCAATATCTCCATAGAACTGCATTCAGATAGTTGCTCACACGATGCCATTGCAGATTTTAGCTAGTGAAGGCCTCCACATGAGTGGGCCCACTCCCTCTTCTTCTTTGTCATCAGAATCACCTTGGTTAAAGTCAGCACATTCTTCATCCTGGGCTAACGGAACAATTTCTTCTTCAGTTAAAATATGGATAACCAGGATCATCAGTATCATTTAACCATGCCTCTGCATCATCTTGCCCACATTCAGAAAACTCAAGAATTCCTTGAAATAAAGTTACAATCTCACCTACATCTTCATTCAAATCTTGCACATGTGTTACCATCTCTTTGGCAGCATCCCAAAGTTTATGCCATGACTTTTTCAGATTTTTCTCTGACAACATGTTCCAGGCATCTGCTAACATGTAGCAACAATCCTTAATGTTGAGCTTCTTTGAAAACTGAACCACACTCTCTCCATCTCCCTCTGGTAGCAGCAAGCGATGCAAGACTTGTTTTTTGTGTATATTTTTCAGTTTTTCTCTAACACCTTGATCCATTGGCTGCAACAGGGCTGTAATGTTTGGCAGTAAAAACCTGACAATGAAGTTCCCGTCAATTGAATTAATTTTTTTCAAGAGGAGGGTGGGGTGGTGCATCATCAATAATAAACAAAACTTTACCAGCTTTGCCCACATTTTCTTGATGCCTCTTCACACTTGGAATAAAATCTTGGCTAAACCAATCCAGAAAAATGTTGGAATTCATCCAAGCATTTTTATCTCCTTTATATTGTATTGATAGGCACCTTTAAAGCAACTTGGATTCTTGGATTTCTCAATCACCAATCCACTTATTGCTGTCCACTTGCATTTGCACACACCATAATTGTAACACACTATTTGTTAGCTTTGAAATGAGGAGCAGCCATTTCATGTTGTGATGCAATGAGGGAGTGTCTTCTAATTACGGCTAGTTCATCTGCATTGTAAACGTCATCCTTGGAAAACCTTCTTCCTCTGCCATTTTCAGAAAGTCTCATTAAAAGCTTCTGCTTCTGGGGCATCACCTGATAAAGCTTCTCATTGAATTTCAAGCTCCCTTATACTTTGGCAAAATTTGAAAATTTTCAGCCATCCTGTGCTGGCTTTAAATCCAAGACTTTTAAAATTCGATTGTAACACTTTTTTGCATAACAGAGGTCCAGAAATAGGTTCGCCTTGACTTTTCTTTTGTAGAAACCATAAATAAACAGCTTCTTCTAATTTCTCATCACTAGCTTTTTTTTTTTTTTTTATAGTTTTCCTTTTTTTTAGCACCATGTTTGTTGTCTAACTTTGAAGTTAACTTAAAATTTTCATTTTTTCTGCTCTTTATGTCAGATATGGTTGCTTTAGCAATGTTAAAAATCTTAGCAAGAGTTTTTGCCCTTTTCCAGTCTATTAAAATAATTGTTATCTTGTCTTTTACTGACAACATATTGTTGTTTCTTTTGCATGTAGACACCATTATTAACACAAAGGGGCAGCAGAAATAAAATAAAACAGCAAAATGATACAATATTTCACTTTGAAATAACTACGAACAAAAACTATAACATTGAGTGATTAGAAACAAAATACCTGAAATAACTTTGCACTGCAGCAGCTCACAGCAGACGGAGTGAAAGCTACAAAACACTCCCGTGCTCACAGCAGACAACGGTACAACAGAGAATGGTTCAAGAAGGTCACAGGAGACTTTCCTGGATCCACACAGTAGTTAAAGCCAACATTTGCTTTTTAACTCTTGTAATGACAAATTAAGACTATTTCTATGCTATACTGCATATATCTTCAAATAAATAATCGGAAATTAAAGCATCAAGCGGCAGGAGTAATATTTCAGCATAACAACCAGTGCACTAAAAAAAAAGTTCTACTGTAGTTTTTTTTTTTTTTTTTGCACCGCCTTTCAAAATATCCTGCCAGCGCCCATGGCTGTCTCAAGTAATTTTATTATTGATATGATCCCCTATGCACAAAGCCTTTTTTGTAATATTGTTGGTAATGATCCTTGGCTGTTTTCAGAGCTAGAATAAAGTCTGAAATGTCTCTCTTTAAGAAGGTCTTTGTAATCTCTTTTGATGCATTTAAAACAGATTATTCTCTCTAAAAGCTCATTATCTGTTGATTATCCTTCAGCATGGTGAGACAATTGACATATTGTCGGGCAGCTACATTCTTACCTTGTGAAATGTTAAAAAACTGTGGATGTGCAACTGTTAAGTTCTTATATCTGGAAAACTCTTCAATCAGAGGAGAGTTTAATAAATAATTCTCAATATCTCTCAAGGTTGGTGAATATGAAATGAAAAGCTTTGATGATAATTCTGCCTTGGAACCTACTGAGTCACCATGTATTCATTAGATGAACTGATTAAAATTACAGTCTGTTCAAGTCATTCACAAATGAAGTGACAGTACAGTTAGGATCACTCAAAAAGGAATCATCGCATCCATATTAGATTGGTAACAGTAGGCATTGCAATATCACACTGCATATTTTTTAAAAATTATATATCCATTTACTATAGAGTATTTTAGAGCAAGAGCCTCATGCTACATGGTAGAATGACTAGCATATAGGTTAGTGCAATTGCATCAGTTTAATTCTCCACTGGTGAAGCATTACTTATTCAATGTAGTGCAATACCATAGCAATTCATTGTAAAGATATTCGCAATATAAGATATTGGTATGGGTGTTTAAGGGCAAATGGCAGCATGGGCCAAAATGTGCCAGTTCCTATATTGTCATTGTACAGTTATATAATAATTTGGTTCAGTTTAGCATCAAATCGATTGATATAAGTGTATTTATTTAAGGAAGGTATACAGTTCAACTAGGTTAGCATTATTTCCAGTGATGTGGGTAAACGATAGAGATTCTTGCAATCATGACTGAGAGTGGAAAGTATTTTTTCTAAGAAGGGAAAAGTGCGTACATTCTAAAAGTATATGTTTGACTGTAAGTGGTGATGTACAATGCATACATCGAGGTGAGTTGTCCCCGATGAGAAGAAACATGTGGGTTAGTTGCATATGTCCTATCCTGAGTCTTGATAGTACAACTTCTTCCTGTCTGTTTTGTCTGAAGCTGGAATTCCATAATGCTGGTTCCTCTTTGATTTGGAGCAGTTTGTTATTCCTTTGCGACTTCCATATTTCTGACCACTGAAATGTACAGATGTCTTTTATATGTTTCAAATAATCCACATATGGCACTTGGTAAATTTCTGGTGCTGTACTATTTGGTTGTTTGGCTGCCTGATCTGCTATTTCATCACCTGCGATACCAGTATGTCCTGGAATCCAGCAAAATTTCACCAAATGATTTTTATTCCTTAGATAATTTAAACAGGAAAGGATTTGTTTTATGATGGGATGAAATACTGAATATTTATGCTATACTGTGAAGACACAGCACTCATGGAATCTGTGTATATTATACTGCTAGCATTGGCGAAAGTATTAATTTTCTCTAGGGCTAATTTAACTGCATGTAACTCTGCAGTGTAACTGCTACATTCAACCGGAAGTGACAAGGAGACTGTAAAAGAAGGAAAGACAGCCGCGGCCCCAATGGCAGTATGAGATAAAATTAAAACGATGCCAACTTAACTACTTTGGTAGATGGCTAAACTGATGCAATACCCATTTACAAAATTCACTAGTTTATTTTGATGGTAATGTTGATCCATAATTTCTTTAACCTACCAAACCTAGAGCCGGGAAAGACTGTGCTAAATGTAATGTGGGTATAGCCCATCTCTTATGATACCACTGGATTCTTTTCACACTAAATGAAATGAGTCAAGGCTTCCTTTAGTCTTACAGACATACTGCTTTGTGTACAAGTTGTACTGTACTGTATGTGTCTAGTTTTATCAAAAATTGATTTTAAGACTGTATATAGTTTCAACAAGAATACTGCCTTCATGTACATCTGTCTGAAATAATTTCCAGGACAAAACTATTGAAAAAAAAAACTGTTTAGTGGCAACAACAAAATAAAAATACAATAAACAACATATGTACAACATATGTACAAATTTAAGGATAAGACATGTTTTCCTTCTTTTTGCTTTTAGCCAACAGATTGGTATATTGCTGAAATTTACCAGTCTGTTGGCTAAAACATTGTATATTGCTGAAATACTATTATAATTAAGCAACTATAATGAGAATATTCTTTATACATCTTAATCATAAAAAGGAATATTAAGAAAAGATGCAAAAGTTTTGAATGCCTATATGTATTGATTGGCATTGAGCTGCTCAATATATGTATTGAGTGCCACGAATGCCAGCTCAATATATGTATTGAGCTGGCATTCGTGAGTTTGGTGTCATAGAACATGTAAGATATGGGGCTTCCAGCTAGTAACACCTTACTAGCTCTGTGAGAAAGATGGAATACACTACTGAACAGTCTGTTTTTTTTATATAAAAATATTTAATCAAGCTGGTAGTTTTGCTACAGTGTAACATGAGTTTAAAGTGCGATCTAATTGCAGAAGAGTCTAGAACAATCAATTCATAGATTAAATGAGTGGATAGTATAACAAGGAATGCTGTTAAATTTTTATTACAACAGCCATGTTTTAAAAAAACATCCATTTTTATTTAACAGAGCTTAAAACTGCTTCCTTACAAATATGCATGTGCAATAATCTCTGACCAACATTGCAAAAGGTGATTCATGCTTTGTGATTCATTGCATCAACATTTGCAAAATAACATGACAGTTATCTCATAGTTCACCAAGGGAGTATATTTCTATCTTAGCAGAAGCTGTTTCACTAGAACAGAATATGCATGTGAGGGCAGAAAGAGAGAGCTCCATGTAGTCACTGAAATGCTTTTGCATCTTCAAAAATGTATGGTATGGTACACAGCTTTTTCAGCTGTAATCATTGGACCAGTATTCCAATAGGCTGATGGCACAACACAGTTATTCTCGAAGGCTACCTGAAACTCCCTCAAGTCCACTCTGTTCCAACTCTTCAAGGCATTGAATTGAACACGGCGCCTCCGTAGCCAGATGGGCAGGAGCAGCAGTGCGAAGCACACGCTTCTTGATTAGACCAGGGTTCGAGCCCATTACCACCAAATACGGAGGATGTGGAAAGGTCAGGGAATGACCACCGCATATCCCCGGAGCAATATGGCCTTAGTTGCTAATACTCCTAAAAACCAAATAACAACAACAGCATCGAATTAAATGTAGAAACATTTTAATGAATTCTAATTAGACATATGACAGAGAAGAAAAATGCATGGAATACATATAAATTAACATGTGACACAGAAGCCTATGATAGATATAAACTGGTCTGTAAACAAGTTACAAGTTAGGCAGATTACGAGAAATCTTTAGCAAAGGATGCAAAGAAAAACAGTAAAGAGTTCTTTACTTATGTAAACTCTAGAAGGAAGGGGATGAATCAGATTGGTCCACTTGATATCGATGGTTCAACTGTTGATGGCCCTGCTCAGGTAGCTTACAAACTAAATGAATATTTTGCATCTAAATTCACACATGCGGAGTTATTCAGGGAGGGGAATGCCAGACGTGTATTAAACTCTGGCAGTAAGCTAGATAATCTTGTAATAACCGAGAGTAAACTGGAAGAGAAATTGTTAAAGATAAACATAAGAAAGGCACGTAGGGTGGATGGAATCTATCCAGTTATATTAAAGGAGGTGGCAAAGGAAGTAAGCAAACCCTTAGCCATAATTATGAGAGCTTCCTTGGACTCAGGGGAGGTACCCATGGACTGAGATGTGCAAATGTGACCCCAATCCACAAAGGAGGATCAAAGGGGGAGAGGTAATTACAGACCTGTTAGTTTAACTTCTGTTCCAGGGAAATTAATGGAGGCACTGGTTAAAGAAGCATTGCAGGATCATCTAGATAAGACTTCAGTTATAGCTCGGACACAGCATGGGTTTGTTAAGGGGAAGTCTTGTCTGACCAATTTGATTGGATACTATGATGTAGTCACAAAGGAACTGGATGCAGGGAATAATTTTGATATCATATATTTGGATCTTAGAAAGGCCTTTGATACTGTTTGCATGGAAGACTGCTGCACAAATTGGAGAAGTGTGGCATTGTAGGAAAATTGCTACTATGGATAAAGGGATGGTTGAGTGGGAGAAAACAGAGAATGGTAATCAATGGACACTACTCTTCATGGACTAATGTTATTAGCGGAGTCCCTCAAGGTTCAGTATTGGGTCCACTGTTGTTTTCTGTGTTTATAAATGATAATGATGATGGTTTATCAGGCTTAATGTCCAAGTTTGCAGAAGATACGAAGGTTGGCAGGGTTTTTAATGACACTACACTGCTGCAACAGGATCTAGAAAAGTTGAGCTGATGGACTGAGAAGTTGCAAATGAAGTTTAACATTGACAAATGTAAAGTACTACATATGGGAAGCAGTAATCTCAGAGAAACGTATTAACTCTCTGGTACCACACTGACAGTGGTAGAGAGTGAAAAGGACCTGGGGGTAATTGTGCAGGCAGATATGAAGTTTTCGGAGCAGTGCAAACGGTCTGCAAGAGTAGCTCATGGTGTCTTGTCAATGATGTACAGGAATGTTTCTAGCAGGGATAAGGAGGTAATTATCCCCTTGTATAAGGCAGTGGTCAGGCCACACCTTGAGTACTGTATACAGGTCTGGAGGCCTCATTTTAAGAAGGATATAATGCTGTTGGAACGAGTTCAGAGAAGGGCAACAAGATTAGTGAACAGAACAAAGGGTTGCTCTTACGAAGAAAGGCTTACGTTTTGCAAATTACAGTGTCTGGAGACTAGGCACCTGCGAGGTGATCTGATTGAGGTGTATAAAGCCTTGAATGGTTTGAGCATGCTCAATGCTGATGGGATTCTTCCTCTTACTCAGAATAATCATCTGAGAGGGCATAAATTCAAATTGGGGAAAGACAGTTGTAGAATAGATGTGCAGAAATTTGCCTTTAGCCAGTGGGTGGTTGATTATTGGAACAAACTTCCATTTGTCTTTGTAGAAGTTGATAGTTTAAATAGATTCAAAGCAGAACTTGACAAACATTTGGAGTGAGGGGATGGGTGAAATAAGGGTTTTTTTTTTGGCTGATACTATATAAGCTTGCTTTCTTGCACCATGTGCCCTTTCTAATGCTAATGTTAATATTTCTTTATGGAGGATGTTATGACTTTCTGCAAAGATATTATTGTCCTTCTGAATGAATGGGCATTGAATTTTCATTGATTCAGAAAATTAATGCCATATTAATGTCTCAAAATCAAGTTTAAAAGCAATTATGCTGCGCAATGTAAATGTACCCATCATTTCCTCTATTCATGTTGTTGACTTGAAAGAAACATATGAAAGTATGTCTAAGGTCCTTAGTGTTGTGCAGTACCATGACCTTGCTTGGAACGTCTGTGGTGATCTTAAGGTAATTGGATTATTCACTAGAAAGTTTTACAAAGTTCTGTTGTTTTCTGTTTTTGAGACAGTCATGCAACAGAAAAACCTTGTATTGTGCAGCAGTGGGAAGAGGGAGGAATTTTTACCAGATAGAAGTGATATAAAATTTGTTGCCCTAGTTGAACCTAGAAAGGTTCTTCTTCCACCTTTGCATATGAAACTTGGATTAATGAAGAATTTTGTGACACTCTGGATAAAGAAGGAATTTTCATTGTGCCTCAAATAAAGAAACTCCTCCAAGTTGTATTTGAAACAGAGCTACAGGATACTTGCAGCTTGGTGATTGGTTAAAGCAGTAGTTATATATAGATTTCTTGGAAGAAGGAAATAAGATAATTTTAATTATGAATCTCTGGTGTCAATTTTATTGCAATGTTATTAGATATTGGCTGCTGAATGTCTTTGAAATTTCATTTTCTTTATTCCCATTTCAGTTTACTCCCTCAAAATCTCGGAGGTGTGAGTGATAAGTAAGGCGAATCTTAAGGAGAATTGTATTAGACATAACCATAATGGAAAAGCTGCACCAAAATCTCTGGAGTACTCTCATGATGGGAGATTACTATTGGTTTCTCAAGAGGAACCAATAATAATATAAAACTCTGAGTGGCAAACATATCAAATGAAATTGAACATATGTAGTACATTATATATTTGATTAAAGTATTTTTTAAAAAATAAGACCTCGTTTTTAAAATAGCATATGTATTATTGTATAAAATTTGAAATTGGTGATTTATTAAGGTACTAAAATTTCAGTATATCTTTCAGTGGAGATGTGATAGAGACATAATTTTGGTATATTTGGAATCAGTGGATCATTTTCCTTTAGGATCTGCGACTTTTTCTCCACAGGTATGAAAAAAAAATAAAATGTTTTGTTGGCCAGTGTTATCTTTGTCTTACCAAAGTTCTTTAAACCCTGACTATAAATATCTCCTCCTTAAATCATAGATGAGATAGGATACTGTGGCCTGCCCTTGCCTATTGATTGCAAGGGGAGGGAGGAATCTGATCCTTGATAGTTATTGAAGTGAGTATTTGTAAAAGTTAGATGCCTTTAGACCAGGGTGCCTCCAATTGTTCTATCCCTGGATGCTGTTATAAATATAGATATTTCCTCAATTCCTTGCTGCTTTTTGAGTGTTTTGCAGTTTTTAAGGATCCTTTTTTAAAAAGTCTGAGGTATACTCTGTATCAAAGTGCCCCCCTTTTCTCTGTTGATGATTTTTCAGCTTAAATACTTTATAAAAAATTATTCTTTAATAGCCCTTCTATGATAAGTGAGGCCTGAACAGAGGAATTTTGTAGACTTACAGCCCCCAAGATATTCCACCTTGTGAAGCATAGAGGGCAGGAGTAAGACTAGTCTAGCTTCCTCCCACACCACACTTATTTGGAATGCTTTTTGATTTTTATATCAAGTTTCCTTATATGATTTCCATGTATATCTCCACATATTCTCCATACTTCAGGTGAAATATAGGGCCCCTTGGATTGTATGATGCCCCTCTGGTTGAATTAAAGTTATGTTGTAGGGAACTAATACCCATCTTCTAATACTAAATTTCTTAGTGGATCTGGTCCAGGTCCATCAAGAAATTTAGTATTACTAGATTCGAAATTAGGTGAGTTAAATGTTTTCAGTTAATTGAATTCTTGTAGTATGAAAAATGAGGCTTATTTTAGGGGTTTAATTATGTGAGATGGGGGTTATGTCACTGACTTTCATTCAATATTGAACAGTTTTTAAAACTTTATTTTTTTATAATTTTTACATAATTTAGAAGTAATTATGTTTTTGTTTTATCATTAATCACATTACCTCTGTCTTTCTTTTCCTTTTTCTTTTTGCTAGTTTATTTTTATTTTGGCCTGATAATGGAATCACAAGGTGGATTCTGAAACACTACATAAATAAATATGGCATATATATTTTTAATGTACATTTTATTTAATTAGTGCTACATTTTCTAATTCTCTATAAAGGGAAGCTTACACTTTACAGTAATATTGAGATAATTCTTGTTTCCCTTAACGAAAGTTATTCTGGGTAGCTTTCATTAACATGATATAGTTGTGATCAGATAATGTAATATTATAGAAATTTATATTTTTTTCTTGTTTAGCAGTGTAATATTTTTAAAAACTTAGAAAATATTATATAAACAAGCATGGTGTATAATTATTTTTAATATACAATTTATTTAATTGAGTCAGCATTTTTTATTTCTTTATAAATGGAAGTTCACAAATGTAGACAGGTTAAAATAAACCTTTGTAAACATTTGTTTACAAACAAAATTAGAGCTGATTTTGGCCAAATATATAAACTAATATGTGTTGACTGAATTATGAAATAAAATAAATCATAAAATATTTAATTATTGTAGTATGCTTTAGTTTACTTCTTTTTTTTTTTTTTTCTTTTTAGGTGACTTAATGGGCCCTACATTGCATGGTTTAGAAAATTTGGTGCGATTACCTGTTGGTTGTGGTGAACAAAATATGGTTCTATTTACACCAAATATATTTGTTCTTGACTACCTTACATCAGTTGAGAAATTAGCGGATGATATAAAATTTAAGGGCTTACGACATTTAGAAACAGGTAAGAAACAAAGCATTAGAGCACATCATTATTAAAAAAAAATTACTATAGTCTAAAGCTATCTTTATTTCTTTCCAGTAGCTTCTCAGTATATACTGTATGTTATATCATGATTCCACTTCTCTCTCTCTTTTGTCCCTGTTGTTTTTATTCCATCATTACTTCCTAAGGCTTATACCAGTGTCCCATTGTTTTCATAAGGTGAACAAATCATAAATATTCTTTATAAATCTTTTCTGACAGAGAACACTAGTAAACGGAGTTAGGTTCTCATTGAAAAAGATAGTCTGCATGCATTTCTGATGTCAACAGACTGTTTACCTGGATACAAGCCTAGTCATGTCATCTCATTCAGAATGGGACAGGCTCTCTTATAGGTAGCTGACTTCCCTTAAGATTGAGTCAGTGTACAGGATATTCTTATCCTGTACACTGACACTGAATTTGTTACAGACTGTGGTTGGCTGGCATTTAACTGGCATTTTAGCCCAACATCACATCCAAGAAATACTGTTACTTTTATAAGGACATCCACTTTTGTTGGATCACAGGCCACTCATGAATCTAGGAAAATGAGTTACCCAGCCACTCCACCAAATTAGCAATGTGTGTATGACTGAGAATAATATATTGGTCCCTTATAGTGATTTTTAGCTGACAAAAAATATCTCTTACTGTGGAAGACTGTACAGCATGGACAGAGGATAAATAAATTATATCAAATTAAACCTGTGATTAGTCCACTGAAATCCAGTCTGCATAAATTTTGTCAGAAGGTGGCTGTTTTAGCCAGACTCTGCTTAGGTCACAAAAACCTTGCTGTTAAAAATCTCCTATTAACATTGTAACATTGTTTTAACAATTAAAGATTTACATTAACTGTATCAATTTATCAGTGAACAACATAGAGATTTACCACTTTTGCTCATCTGTTGCTGCTGCTGCCAGCTACACTTTAGTAGATCTTAATCACTATGTTATTTAAACAGTAATCATTTTATCAGTTTTACTTTTTGTTGCCTTGATGAAGTACTGATTCATTTTTTAAATATCAGTCTGTGTTATGATGGGGCTTTATTGATTTCTTTTTGTTTTGCTTTAATTAATGGCACATCTTATGAAGAATTGCCCTGCCCTTTTTTACCAGTACAACACTGACTTATGTTCCTAGATGCTTTATGATCCTAGATGCTTTGTGCCAGATCAGCTAATCAAATTCATTGGTTTTAAAGAAACTATTTTAATGACAACAGAAACATTACATTACACAACAGTTCAACAATGAGATCAGCATAAAAAAAGGGGGGGGATATATATGTATTATGTATCACTCCCATGGATTGATGCCTTATTGCGGCGGGAGTGTTTGTGCATTTCAGTGAAGCTGGGAACTATACCATCAGGAGTGTATACTCCTATCAGGGTCCCCCATGATAGGCCAGACTAAATTGATCCAAAATATGCCAATCTGCACAGGACCAGTGTCACAGATTATGGTCCCCTCCCCAACATGGCTTTACAACAAAATAAATGGCCCTCATTTCCCAGGAGGCCTACAAGCTACTATCTATGACAGTGGAAAGACCAGCTCAATTATGGAGGATTCTAAGGATCAGGCTGCGTTTTGGACTTTAGACACTGGAACACTTAACATTCAGTCTATGAGTAAAGACTCATACCTAGAACTATTACAAGAGCTGAAAAACATAAATTGGGACATTATCGATTTATATGACATCCAAAGAAATGGTGAATATTTGGTAAAACTAGAAGATGGACATTGGCTATACTACAAAGGAACAAATAACGAGTAGTGTGGTGGAATTGGCTTCCTGATCAACAAAAGACTAACAGATTCAACCATAAAAGTAGAAAGTATTCCCGAAAGAATTGCTTGATGTGCTATTAAGTGAAATAGCTGCTATTCTCTTCAAATTATTCAAGCTTATTCCCCTACAATAGTTTTAGCGGTGATGAAGTTGAAGAATTTTATGAAGATATATTGCACCTTTATAAGCAGAATGACTACCACTATAAGTGTGAGAATTGGTACGATCCAAAAAATGGGGAAATATCTGTCGGCTCACATGGAACTGGAAAAAGAGATGATAGAGGCAATCTACTAATTTAGTTTGCAGAGGAACAAAATTTGTTCATCATGAACTCATTCTTAAAAAAGAGGCCCAATGAAAATGCACATGGATGAGCTCTTTTGGAAGTACTAGTGAAATTGACAAACAATAAAACTTCATTCTGACAAACAATAAAACAGTATTCACTGACTGCTCAGTCTTGAACCATTTTAATGTTGGAAATGACTATCAGTTACTGAGAGCAAAAATCAGAATTGATTGCAAAAAAGAATGAAAGAAATTGGTCAAGTCAACTAAAGTGAAGAAGATTGGCACTAACCAGCTATTGAAAAATTCAAAACTTTGAGCTATAACTGTTCAATTCTTTTTGTGTGCCTCAAGACCTTCCTGACCGATATTTCAGCCAATAATGACAAAATCATTGAGACTATTGTAGATGCTGCTTATGCCCTTGCACCTACTGTAAAACAAGAAAAACCAACCAGAATATTAAAAGAAACAACTGCCATGATGAAAAAGTGATGAGAAATGAAGCAAAGTGGTAACATAAGAAACAAGACAGAATATGTAGAAATGTGCAAGACCATAAGAAATTGCATAAAAGAAGAAATGTGCAAGTTCAATGTTGATCTAATCGGAAGAACACTAGAAAAAAAAATCAAGGGCTAAAGAAAGTAAAATAAAAAATGGTTACACACAAGAGTCAAATTTTTGTTCTGAAGCTTAAGGACGGTAAAACAACAAAAACCCAACAATAATATATCTTTCCATACTAAAGCGAGTGGAGGAACTTTATTCAAATCTTTATAAAGATAAAGGACAACAACTTTGATCTAATAGAAGATGCAGAAGCTGTACCAGAAATTTTGGTAGAAGAAGTAGATGTTATAAAATCAATGAAAAATGGCAAAGCAGCAGGACCTGATAAAGTCATTGTTGAAATGTTGAAAGCTGAAGGTCAGCCGGTATAATCCAGAAGAATTACAAAACATTGAAGAACTGAAGTATGGAAGCAAGAAGTTCAGTTTAAAGATGAAAATCAAGCAAACAGGTTATGTTCAACAAATTTACCAGACCAAAGAAAATCATGGCCAATGAACAAGAACAAGAAGAAGTGGAAAGGTATGTTTACTTTGGACAAGAAATTTCAACAGATGGAAACATCATGATGGAAATTGAATGGAGCATAAAATTGGGATGTCGAGCATTTGGAAAGCTTAATATAGCATTCAAGATAAACTTGCCACTCTGTCTCAAACAAAAAGTTCGTGATCAATGTATCCTCCCTGTCCTAACATATGGTTGCGAAATGTGAACATTGAATGCAAAAGTTTTACAAAGACTGAGAGTCACACAAAAAAGTGTGGAGTGCTAAATTTTAAACATAACCAAAAGAGGCCAAAAAACATGTGCATGGATTTGCCAACAAACTAAGGTCTGTGACGTCATTGAAAGAACAAAGTGTTTAAAATGGAAATGGGCAGGTAACATATCAAGAACTGATGATAGATGGCCCAAATGAATTTTGGAATGAATACTGCTTGACTCTAAATGCCCAAAAAAAGACCAAAGACGATGTAGATTGGTGAAATTGTGAAATTTGCTGGTGTACAGTGGCAACAGAAAGCACAAGGCCACAGTTGCTGGATATGTGTTGAGGATGCTTTCATCCTGCATTGGATTGACAATTGAGAAGATAAATGATATATATTATATATATTAATTTTGGGTACAAGTTGTGTTTTTTGATCACAGGCAATGCTATAATAGTTTATCTAACAGGAGGTGAAATTAGATAAGGAAATAGGATATAAATAGACACTGCTGCCTTCGTAAAACTAACAGCCCAGAATGTGGAAAAAAATTAGTTAGAGGAAAGTGAACAGTACAAATGAAGAATATAAAGTTAATACATATCTTGTACACACACGTGTACAAGATGTGGCAATGCAGTTCCCAGACTAGTGTGGTGTTGCATTCTTGTTTGATGAGTTTGAAAATGTACAGAAGTAGAATGTTGAACAGAAGTGGCAAGCTTCCTCCAACAGATGATGGTACAAAGATTGTACATTAGGCTGATAGGATGTAAGTAACAACCAGTTTCATTAGTAACGTTAAGGTTTCATGTCGCTATTTTGCAATTGAGCAACAAGCAATTATCAAATTTTGCTTTTAATTGGGAAAATCTGCAACAGATATGAACAAAATGTTAAAAACTGTTTATGGTCATGAAACTAATCATACTAGTGTGTTTGACTTAATAGATGGAACTTCATGGACTATCGCAATCTCAAGATGGAACCACTTATGGTATAAGTGGTTCCATCTTAGGATTGAGATTGTCCATGAAGTGGGTGGCAATCAACCTCTCAAAATGAGAACAGAGTTGTAAAATTTTGAGAAATTTTGGGCAAGAGATTATTGTTTGACCCTCAAAATGATGGCTGATGAATTAGATATGAATAATAAGATGATTCATCAAATTCTGCATGAAGATTTAGGGTAAAGGAAGGTCTGTGCAAAATTTGTGCTGCACAGTATCACAGATGAGCAGAAGCAATGAACAGTGTCACCTATGGAAAGAATTCTTTCAGACTTATCAAGATGATTCTAATTTCATCTATTGTATTGTCACTGGAGATGAGTGTTGCATGTTTAAGTATGACCCAGATATGAAGTGTCATAGCATGCAGTGGGTTTCAAAATCATCACCAAGACCCAAGTCATCTTGATCCTACTTCTATAAAGATTAGGATTAGTAGTGACATATGATGCAAGAAAGCAAGTTTATACAGCATCAGCCAAAAAAAAAAAAAAAAAAATTGCATTTCACCTATCCATTTGCTCCAAACGTTTCTTCAGTTCTTCCTTGAATCTATTTAAGCTATCAACTTACAATGTCAGATGGATGTTTGTTCCAGCAATCATCCCCTCGCTGGCTAAAGGGAAATTTCTGCACATCTATTCTGCAGTTTTCTTTCCTCAATTTGAATTTATACCCCCACAATTGCATAATCTGAGCAAGAGGAAGAATCCTATCAGCATTGAGCTTGCTCAAACCATTCAAAGCCTTATACACCTCAATTAGATCACCTCACAAGTGCCTAGTCTCCAGATGTTGCAATTTATATAACTTAAGCCTTTCTTGGTAAGGGGCTTAGAGGGGAACAGGTATCCTGTGTGTTATCAGACACCCAGCCTAAAACACTGATGGATCCAATATCTCTCTATTACAGAAGATTTAGGAGAAATCTGGTTGGCCTGCCTCCCTAAAATCCACTCATGCACACCTTCTCGATGGTAAGCCCTGTTACGTCACTTAGGTGGCAATGAACGTGTAGAGTGGTTCTCTTCAAGACGCCTGGTCAGCGTGAAGAGGAAAAGACCAAACCCTCCAGCAATGAAAGCACAACAATACAAATGGCCCTCAGTCCCCAGCAGCTTTCACTCCCTCTTACGGCAGCAAGAAGATCAGAGTGGAAGCAGAGGGTGCTAAGAATCTCTGGGTACGACCAGGCTGCCATGCACGGAAATTGAACTTGGCCTGTTACAATGTACGATCACCCATCGGTGAAGACAGGATATTAGAGCTGGAAAAGGAATTAGAAAATGTGAATTGGAATATCATCAGTTTGGCTGAAACAAGAAGAAGAAATGAATCACTTATAAGTTTATCAAGTGGAAATCTGCTGTACACCAATGGAAACAGTGAAAGGAGTGAAGGTGGAATTAGGTTTCTGGTCCATAAAGATTTTAAAAACAACATTTTGGAATTCAAAAGTACATCACCAAGGGTGTCAAGACTAATATTCAAGATTTCTAAGAGGTACAAGCTAAAGATTATATTGATTTATGCACCAACATCGAGCCATGATGATGAAGAGGTTGAAGAAATGTACACTGAAATTGAGAGTCTTCTAGATGAGCAGAAAACCCACTACACTATTATTATGGGGGACTTCAATGCTAAGGTTGGAAAAAGGCAAAACAGCGCAGAAAGAGGAACTATAGGAAATTTTGGAATTGGTGAAAGAAATAAAAGAGGTGAAAGACTTGTGGAATTTGCAGAATCTCAAGGACTGTCAGTAATGAACACTTTTTTCAAGAAAAGGGTAAACAGAAAGTGGACATGGAAGAGTCCAAATGGATTAACAACTAATGAAATCGACTTCATCCTCACTAACAGAAGATATATTGTGAATGATGTTACCGCCTGAATAAGGTAAATGTTGGAAGTGATCACAGAATGGTAAGATGTACACTTGATATAGATGTAGGAAAGGAAAGGAAAAAACTGACTTGAGTAAATAATACAAAGGTCTTTGAAATAACAGAGGAGGAGAAAAAGCAGTATGTACTGGAACTTAAGAACAAGTTTGAGCTTCTGCAGACTGCTCAGGATCAAGATAACGACGAGGAATATTACAACTTTCTGAAAGTGATAAAGCCCAAGAAACCTATAGGGGAAACAGAAATCCAAAGAAAAAATTAGTCAAGAAACACTTGTCATGATGAACCAAAGACGACAAATGAAGAGCAAGAAAAACACTGACAGGGAGAAAATTGAGTATACTGAGTTATGCAAAGCCATTAGAAAGAGATTCAGAGAGGACATAAGAAGATTTAACACAAGAAAAGTAGAACAAGCATTAAGGGGAAAACAAAGGATTTAAATCAGCAGCCATGAGCAGTAATACAGAAAGACAAATGATACTGAAACTGAAGAATAGCGTTGGTGTACTTATAAACAGCAGAGAAGGCATAATTCAAATAGCAGAAGACTACTATAGAGAATTATACAAGGAGCGAGGGAATGATACCAGCAGTGGGGAACATGAATTGCAAAGTAACAACACATATGACATACCCGATATTCTTCCTGATGAGGTAGAACATGCATTGAAGAAAATGAAGAATCGGAAAGACCCGGGGGAAGATGAAGTTACTGTAGAGTTGTTAAAATTGGGAGGAACAGACATAACACAAAAACTGGCAAGGCTCTTCACAAAGTGCATTAGAAAAGGTGTGATGCCTGAGCAGTGGAATAATGCAATCATAGTTTTGCTGCATAAGAAAGGAGATAAATCAGAAATTGGAAATTATAGACCAATTAGCTTGTTATCCCATATCTACAAGTTGTTCACAAGGGTCATTACTAACAGCTTAGAAAGAATACTTGATGAGAATCAACCGAAAGAGCAAGCTGGCTTTAGGACAGAATTCTCAACTATGGATCACCTTCACGTAATATCACAGCTAATGGAGAAAGCAAATGAATATAAAATACCATTATGCCTGGCATTTGTGGATTATGAAAAGGCATTTGACTCCATACAGAATAAGGCAATGTTTTGGGCACTGGAAAGACAAGGCATAGACACTCCATATATTATGATTTTGAAGAAAATATATGAGAGTGCTACATCCTTTATTAGACTAGACAAAGACAGTAGCAAATTTAAAATCGAGAAAGGAGTTCGACAAGGAGACACAATATCTCCGAAGCTGTTTACTGCTGCCCTTGAGGAAGCTTTCAGAAGATTAGACTGGTCGCAGAAAGGAGTCAGTGTGAGCGGAGAGTACCTAAACCATTTACGATTTGCAGATGACATTGTGGTCATAAGCCACGATCCCAAAGAATTAGAGGAAAATCTTAATCAGTTATGCACAGTTAGTAAGGATTTTGGACTAAAGATGAATATGGCTAAAACAAAAGTAATGATGAACAAGTATGCCACGGAAAGGGAAATAATGATTGAAGGAGCAGAAATTGAAAAGATGGAGTCATATACTTATCTGGGACAAGTTATTAGCCTGTAATAATGATAAATGGCTGGAAGTCAAGAGAAGAATAAATTTTGGATGGATAGCATTCAGGAAATATAGTCACATACTGAAGAGCAATATCCCAGTTTGTCTGAAACGTAAAATAATGAACCAATGTATACTCCCCACCATGACTTATGGAAGTGAAACTTGGGCACTCACCAAAAGAATGGAAGAGAAGCTAAGAACTACACAGCGAAGAATGGAACGAATTATATTGGGAATCAGACTGTTAGATAAGAAGAGAAACACATGGATTAGGCAGCAAACTCAAGTAAACGACATTCTTATCAAAACTAAAGAACTAAAATGGTCTTGGGCAGGACACAGCTCGAAGACATGATGACAGATGGACTAAGAAAACAACAGAATGGTACCCAAGAGGAGCTAGAAGAAAATCTGGAAGACAAAGGTGGAGATGGATAGATGAAATTCATGAGTTTTTGAGTAGTAAATGGATGGCCAGTGCTCAAAACAGAAGGAACTGGAAAGTTGCTGGAGAGGCCTTCATCCTGCAGTGGATTGAAAATGGCTGATGATGATGATGGTAAGGGCACCACTTTGTTCTCATCACCAATCTTGTTGCCCTTCTCTGTACTCATTCCAGCAGCTCTACATCCTTCCTAAAATGAGGCCTCCATACCTCTATGCAGTATCCAAGGTTGGTCTGACCATTGCCTTATACAAAGAAATAATCACCTCCTTATCCCTGTTAGCAAAGTTCCAATATCGTTGACAAGACCCCATGAGCTTCTCTGGCAGCCCATCTGTACTCTCTGAAAACTTCATATCTGCCTACACAATTAGTCCCAGGTCTTTTTCATTCTCCACTACTCTGAGTGTAGTACTGCATAGTTCGTACGTTACTCTGGAATTAATGCTACCATATGCAGTACTTTGCATCAACATTATCAGTTGCCACCACTCAGCCCATCTGCCGAACTTTTCTAGATCCTGTTGCAGCAGCATGCTGTCATTACTGTCATTAACAACCCTGCCAACCTTTGTATCATCTGCAAACTTGGATATTAAGCTTATATAAATTCATCAATATCACTGATGAATATAGAAAACAGTGGTCCCAACACCAAACCCTAGGAGACTCCACTAATAACATTTAACATTAGGCCACAAAGAGCAGTGTCCATTGATTACCACTCTCTGTCTTCTCCCACTCAACCAGCTCTTTATTCATAGCATCAACTTGCCATTAATGCCAATCTGCTCTTATTTATACAGCAGTCTTTTATGTTCAAACGTATCAAAAGCTTTCCTGAAATTGCACTATATGATATCAAAATTATTTTTTGCATCCAGTTCCTTTGCAACCACATCGTAGTATCCAATAAAATTGGGCAGGCAAGATTTCCCCTTAAAAAACTCATGCTCTGTCTGAACTATAACTGCAGTTTTGTCTGGATGATCCTGCATTGATTGTTTAAACAGCGACTCCATTATTTTCCCCATAACAGAAGTTAAGCTAACAGGTCTGTAATTACTCCTGTCACCCTTTGATTCCCTTTGTGAATTGGGAATACATTTGCACATCTCCAGTCTGTGGGGACCTCCCCTGAATCCAAGGATGCTCTCATCATTATGGCTAAGTGTTTGTTTACTTCCTATGCTGCCTCCCTTAATATAACTGGATAGATCCCATCCACCCCAGGTGCCTTTCTTATGTTTAACTTCAACAGTTTCTCCTCCACTTTACTATCAGCTATAATAAACATATTTTGTTTACAGAAGTCCAAGATCAAAATGATGCTAATTATGTTTTTTGACAAACAGTGTGATTCTCAAGGAATGCCTACCTGAACAGGAGAGAGTCAATGCTGCACTCTATGTACAGGTACTTCAAAGACTATTGTAGTGCATTTCCCAGGTGAGGCTGCAATTTTGAGAGAAAGACTGCTGGTTCTTGTTGCATAATAATTGAAGCCATTTCTGATGAAATGTGGCATTATACATATCAACCATCCACCCTATTCTCCCGATCTAGCACTAGCACTAGCGAACTTCTCCCTCTCTCTCCCAAGGAGAAAACTGTCCCCTCAAAGGAAAGGTATTTCAGGATGTTGGGAACATAAAAAAAAAAAAAACATTACCACCAAACTGAACATCACCTCTTCAGATGCCTTCACTGAGTCTTTTCAGAAACTTTTAGAAATTTATAGTAACTGTTTTCATCTCTGGTGATGATTATTTTGAATAAATATAAAATTAGTTAAAATTAAATATAAAATTAATATAAAATCCTATCCATAGTTTTGCCGATGATAGCACATTACATTCCACTTTCCATTTTGAGAAACCTTTCCCTGCTCAATCAGCTTCAACTTCTCGAATATCCGCTACCAATTCCTTAAATGCCAATCTCCAGGTAATTCTCCAGTGGGGGAAAGACAACTTAGTTGATTTCAATCTTTCTAAAACTCAATCTTGTCTTATATCTTTCAAAACGGATTCATCTGCTCCTGTGCTTATCTTTGGTGACACTCCGATTTTTAGGCAAAATGATATATCTCTCTTGGGAATTACCCTGACTTCTAATCTCTCTTGGCACAAGCACATTACAAATGTTGCTTCCTCTGCATCTAAAAACTTAGTTTTTTCTTTCGCTCTCAGTGTTACTTTTCTTCTAAACAGCTGTTCACTCTGTATAAATCGCAAATCTGCCCTACCATGGAATATTGTTCCCACATGTGGGGCAGTGCCCGCAAAACCTCTCTCAGGCTTCTAGATTCCATTCAGAAGAGGACAGTTAGGTTAATTAATGACTCCTCTCTAACAGGGTCTTTCCATTCACTGTCTCTCATAGATGTACTGTTTCTGCTGCATGCCTTTTCTACAGATACTTCCATGGGCACTGTTCTTCTGAATTGGGTTCTATAATTCTCACTCTCAAACTCACTGAACCAACTTTTCATCTTCCTTACTTATTCATATCAACTGCTGTTTTCTGGAACAACCTTCCTTCGTACGTATTTCCTGAAAATTACAGTCTACAGAAGTTCAAGTCCATGCACGGTACTAAGACTATAGGTTCTAATACCTCTGGTGTTTGGGGTTTTCATAAAAAAAAAAAAAAAAGTATTTCATCAGCGGACTACACCTGACCATGTATCAGGAACTGCGTTTCTATACTTGTCCATAGTAATAGAAGGAAAGTGAAAGGCCAAAAAAGGAATGAAATAAAATTAGCACTTTCTAATACAGTATGGACAAGGTAGTCAACGCAGTGTAATTTATTTAGGTGAAAATTAATTTAGGTAAAAATAAGTATTGAGTTGTGATAAAAATTGTTAATATCAATATGTTTAATATAAATATGTGGAATTTAGTGTAGAATTTTATTTTGTATAGATAAGAAATCAATGTATTTTAAAAATAGATTTGGAACAAGCAAATGGTATAAGGGTGAGGTATTAAAGTGAGGATGGGGAAGGGAAAAGGAGTATTTTAAAATAAATTAAGACAAAAAATAGCAATAGAAGTAGGATAGCAGAAACGTTCGTTTCATCCTTCATTTGTGCTATCCTGCATTCATACTATCCTAGAATTAGGATAGTACTATCCTACTTCTATTGCTATTTTTTGTCTTTATTTATTTTAAAATACTCCTTTAACCTTCCCCATCCTCAATTTAATACCTCACCCTTATACTATTTGCTTGTTCCAAATTTATTTTTAAAATACATTGATTTCTTATCTATACAAAATTAAATCCTACAGTAAATTCCACATATTTATATTAAACATATTGATATTAACCATTTTTATCCCAATTCAATACTTATTTTACCTAGATTAATTTTTCCTTAAATAAATTACACTGTGTTGGGAACCTTGTCCATACTTATTAGAAAGTGCTAATTTCATTCATTCCTTTTTGGCCTTTCACTTTTCTTCTATTACTATGGACAAGTATAGAAATGCAGTTCCTGATACATGGTCAGGTGTAATCCTCTGATGATATACCTGATCATGTATCAATATTTATTTCAGCTGACATCAGATCAAGCAATTTTTTCCATTACCTATATTTGACCATTTACTAAAATTGTTCCCCCCTTATCTGAAGACAGCTATACTATTTTCATTTAATTTTATTTTCATTTTTATTTGCATTTTATTAGTATTTTGTTATACTAATTTTACTTTACAGTTCTCCTGCTTTATATTGGCTAGGAAATTCAGCCCATAATTTACCTAATTCATCATAACCTCTAGGATATTAACATTCTTTCACTTTTCACTAATCTACTACTCTTCTTTTTCTACTTTCCTCACCCTTATAGTTACTAGCCCTTTGTGTAACTTTCACATCCATTTATGCATACTTAATTTAATTTAATATTAATACAACATATATATATATATATTGTATTTATAAATGATATTGATGATGGTATATCAAGCTTAATGTCCAAGTTTGCAGACGATACAAAGGTTGGCAGGATTGTTAAGGACACTACTGACGCTATGCTGCTGCAAGAGAATCTGGAAAGGTTGAGCAGATGGGCTGAGAGATGGCAAATGAAGTTTAACATTGACAAATCTAAAGTACTACATATGGGAAACAGCAACCCCAGAGCAACGTATAAACTCTGTGGTACTATACTGACAGTGGTAGAAAATGAAAAGGACCTGGGGGTAATTGTGCAGGCAGATATGAAGTTCTCTGAGCAATGCAGATGGGCTGCAAGAGTAGCTCATGGTGTCTTGTCAATGATATACAGGAATTTTTCTAGCAGGGATAAGGAGGTAATTATTCCCTTATATAAAGCAATGGTCAGGCCACACCTTGAGTACTGTATACAGGTCTGGAGGCCTCATTTCAAGAAGGATGTAGAGCTGCTGGAACGAGTACAGAGAAGGGCAGCAAGATTAGTGAATGAAAAACCTTGTGAATGCAAATCAACTCTGTGGTGTTGAATCAACCCTAGTGAATGCAAAACTTAAGCCTTTCTTTATAAGAAGAAAGGCTTAAGTTTTGCAAATTACAGTGTCTGGAGACTAGGCACCGGCCAGGTGTATAAAGCCTTCAATGGTTTGAACATGCTCAATGCCAGTGGGATTCTTCCTCTTACTCAGAATAATTACCTGAGAGGGCATAAATTCAGATTGAGGAAAGACAGATGTAGGATAGATGTGCAGAAATTTGCCTTTAGCCAGCAGGTAGTTGATTGGTGGAACAGACTTCCATCCCTTGTTGTGGAAGTTGATAGCCTAAATAAATTTAAGGCTCAGCTGGACAGGTATTTTGAATGAACGGAGGGGTGAAATGGAAGTGGTTTTTTTTTTTTGGTTTTTTTTGGCTGATGCTGTATATAAGCTTGCTTTCTTGCATCATATGCCTCTATTAATGTTAATATATATATGAGTTAAGTTAATAATGGTTAGAGTTTTTTTTTTAAAAATAAAATATGATATACTAGCTTATCAGGCAAACCATAAACCATGGTGAGTACCCAACGTGACCTGGAAAAAATCAATCTATGCCATGACATAAGCAATAAAAATATATAAAAATACCATTAAAATGTTAGTTATGGCAATCAGATACATTGCAAGGGACTTTTTCGAGGGCTAACCCTTACAATGTATCAACCATAATTAACGAGCTATCCGTTTCTGTAGTCATCGTCCAGCATAACTATGTCCTAATATACGTAAAATAGTATTAAGTTAGAGCCAATGGTATAAATATAAAATTAGTAGTAATTTAGAGCCAAATAGTAGTAATAAATCCAAATTTAGCAGTTAACTGGCAAGATGACTGTTAGCCCGACGGATAGCCAAAATATTAAGTTAAATTAAAATTATAGAAAGAGCTATAATTATTGTTAGGCATATGTGCGTAGTTGATAGTAAATGCTGCCACGGTAGTCTCATCAAATTAATAAAAATAAAAATAAAAATAAAAATAAAAATAAAAATTATTTATTTTTTTATTAATTTGATGAGACTACCGTGGCAGCATTTACTATCAACTACGCACATATGCCTAACAATAATTATAGCTCTTTCTATAATTTTAATTTAACTTAATATTTTGGCTATCCGTCGGGCTAACAGTCATCTTGCCAGTTAACTGCTAAATTTGGATTTATTACTACTATTTGGCTCTAAATTACTACTAATTTTATATTTATACCATTGGCTCTAACTTAATACTATTTTACGTATATTAGGACATAGTTATGCTGGACGATGACTACAGAAACGGATAGCTCGTTAATTATGGTTGATACATTGTAAGGGTTAGCCCTCGAAAAAGTCCCTTGCAATGTATCTGATTGCCATAACTAACATTTTAATGGTATTTTTATATATTTTTATTGCTTATGTCATGGCATAGATTGATTTTTTCCAGGTCACGTTGGGTACTCACCATGGTTTATGGTTTGCCTGATAAGCTAGTATATCATATTTTATTTTTAAAAAAAACTCTAACTATTATTAACTTAACTCATATTCATACAGACCGATGTAATGTTTAATCGTCCTAGATGGCATTAATTGGTTATGTTACTACTTAATATTTATTATAATACTTATATTTATTATAACATTTAATATTTGCTTTGTTATACTTGTTAATATATATATATATATATATGCAGTGTTTTTTTGTAAAAAAATAGGTGCCGGTACTCATTCTTTGCTATCAGGAAAAATTGAAAATTAAAAGGATATGAAGTACTCTAAACATTTTTTTTCCATTAAATTAAGCATAAATTTATTATTCAAGTACACCTACTTCTGTTTTTACACGATAGATACGTTCCTGAAAAATACGTGTAAAAAAAATTCGTGTAAAAAAAGACATTGTATTTATGGAAGAAAAGAAGATTGGTTCCGGATCTAAAAAAATCAGTGAAAATAATTAAAAAAAAACCCATAAAAATATTCGTTTTAAGCTTATTTTATTTAAACAAAATCCACATGTAATAATATGTAATTAAAATGTATTAAAATAAATTTGTATGCATATGAAATGAAAAAAAATTCTTCATGAACAAAAAAAAATCTGTTTTACACATAACAAGATTTTATTCATTTTCACTTTCTGATAATAAACGGCGCGTATGTTTGCGTACGACTGGAATATCACTGCCATCACTAGAAATGTTGTATGGCGCCTCCGTAGCCAGGTGGGAAGGAGCACCAGTGTGTAGCACACGCTTCTTGATTAGACCGGGGTTCGAGCCCGTCACCACCAAATACGGAGGACGCGGAAAGGTCAGGGAATGACCACCGCACATCCCCGGAGCAATATGGCCTTAGTTGCTAATGCTCCTAAAAACCAAATAACAACAACAACAACTAGAAATGTTGTGGACATCGTCTTCTTCCTCTATTAATGAAATTCTTTCTGTGATCTCTTGAGCAAAATCAGCACGAGTCTCCTCTGGTGCTGATGTTTCACCGGTTTTACGAACGAATTCAGTTATTAATCGTTGTGTTCGTGTTTTGGTTAGGCCGTTATATAATTCTCTGTAAGAGGCTGTCAACAACTTCAGTTCACGTTGAAACTTCCCAGCGCGTTCCTCATTAGGGTCATGTTTGACAAAATGATTACCTAATTTTCTGGCCAGTTCCAGACCTTCTTTTATTAAATCTGCATTTAGAACAGGATCATTTTCTTCATTATCACTACGTTCTGTGGGATAAGGAGTCCCAAGGACAACTTCTAATATTTCATCTTCGCTTAGGGCTTTGTCGGTTAACAATTCATCAATATCTTCAAACGATAGATCATCGAATCCTTCTCCACCAATTTTGTGTGCCATTGTAATGATGTTGGGAAATTCGGTCGTATTAGGGATGATGGGATCTTTGCTTTTTACACATTGTGGCCAAACCGCTTTCCAACACGCATTTAAAGTTGCTGGTTTTAATTCAGTTAACGCTAATCCAACTTGATTGATACAATCCATAATTGAGAATTTCTTCCACACATCAATGATTGTTAGTGTTTCATCATTCAGTTTGTCCAAAACGTGTTGGAATGTTCGTTTTACGTAGTATGTTTTAATTGTCGCAATTATACCTTGGTCTAGCGGTTGTATCAAAGATGTAGTATTAGGTGGCAGAAATAAAATTTGTACGTTTGGGTGTTCCAAGACAGGATGGCCGGGTGCATTGTCAAGAATCAGAAGAACTTTAAATTCGAGACCTTTCAAATTCATATAACGTCTGACTTCTGGGACGAAACATTTGTTGAACCATTCTGTAAAAATAGTAGTGGTCACCCAGGCCTTCTTGTTTGCCATCCAGTGAACAGGCAGTTTATTGATATCTACACCTTTCATTGAACGTGGGTTTAGGGCTCGATTTACCAGCAGTGGTTTCAACATACGATCTCCTGAAGCGTTGGAGGAAAATAATAAGGTCACGCGATCCTTAGCTACCTTAAAACCACCAGCAGTTTTCTGCGATTTGGCTACATACGTTCTGTTGCATTCGTTTCCAGAAGAAACCAGTTTCATCTGCATTGCACACTTGATCAGGAGTGTATCCTCCATCTTCAATAATTTTTGCAAGTTCCTGCTGGAATACTTTAGCAGCCGATTCATCTGCAGATGCAGTTTCACCTTTAATTTTTATATTATGAAGAGCATTCCTTTTAAGAAACCCTGCCATCCAACCTGTACTAGCAGAAAATTCATACTTTCTGTTTAACTGAGATGAAATGCTTGGCTCCTTTTCTTTAATCTGTCTGTAAATTCTTAGCGCTGTTTGCTTGATGGCATTTCCATCTACTGGTACTCTTTTTTGTGATGATCTTCTATCCATATTACCAGAGCCTTTTCCATTTTTTCCTTGACAATATCTCTTGTATATGATGATGAATTAACACTTACTTTTGTTCCAGAACATACCGACTTCCTAATTGCAGCTTCATTTTTCTTAATAGTTCTTACGGTAGCTTCATGTACACCAAAATGCTTTCCTACAGACGTAGCCCCTTGTCCAGTTGCAAGACGATCTAAAATTTGAATTTTAAGTTCCAAAGAAATCGTTTTCCTTTTCATTTTGGTAATAGGCGAATTATTCGACATTATATAAGGGCTACCGAAAAATATCTCAGTTATAATTAATAAAAAAAGGTATGAAAAATTTGTAAACTTACAATTTATTGACTATTGGCAAAATTAATAAATTTATATGTGCACAAATTTCACTAAAGATTCTTTCACTTTGAAATAGAGCTTACTACTACATGTCTTCCGAAGGTACAATGCACGAATACCGTAAATGTGCACCAAATTCAATAAAAACGTTGATGATTCATAGATACCTAGACGTACACATTGGTAAGCAAAAGCACGCGTTTCAAAACGCACACACTAGCTGTTATCCAATCTATTGGTGCGTGTAATATAGAAATGATACTAATATGCCACAAATAAAAAAAAATTCTTACAATTTAGGCAAAAAAAAATTCATAGAAATCGTGTTAAATCAAAATGACTCGTGTAAAAAGAGAATGAAATATTTATTTTGAATTCGTGTTAAATCAAATTCGTGTAAAAAAAGTTCGTGCAAAAACAGAATTAGGTGTATATAAAAAAATAAGTAAAATGTGAGTAAAATAAGTAAATAAATCAGTCAACTGCTGAGCACTCAAGATGAGGGGTCCGTAGTCACAAATGGTCGTTAGTGTAGTATCTAAAATAGAGAGCTTTATGGTAACTGAAAAATGTTTCTAGTACACCAGCTTGGCCTAAAACTGAGGAACTAACGAAAACGTCTATTTGAGTCTTTCCAGTTGTTGTATGACAAGGGTGGGAGAAGCGACTCCGACTTCCTCCTGGAGAAGTGATTAAACTCTTGGGAGAGAAGCGACTGGCAAGTGAGGGCTATGCAAAGCTCTGCACAAGTGCCTAACCACCACTGCCACCTCAATACTGGCTCTCTGAGTACTTACTTGCCAGGACAACTCCAGTTTTGAAAATTTTAAAAAAATACTTCTCATCGAAATTTATAAATGGCCTTGATAGAATTATTAACTAACTATTTAGCAACCTTTTTGTCACCAAAAGGAGAGTTACTTAGCACAAAAAAGTGCATCGAAGTGCAATAAAAAAATTGTTTTTTTAATTTTAACACAAAAAAGTAAATGATAGATTTCAGTTGGAATAGTTTTCCCTTGATAAGCATTGAATAATGCATAGCTAATGTGATTTTTAAATTTTGAGCTCCATTAGCGATGGAAATAGGGGGAGGACACGAAAATTAGTCACATTTTCCTGTCTGGTGCCACCATTTTTAAATTTTATTTTAAACCCACTCGTTGAGCTCTTTCCAACGGTGTATTTAGGTTGTCGACAACATTTTTTGTCCCCCCACATCTTACCCTTCCATTTCTCAGATAAATTTTTGTCAACAACAATTAATATGGCATTATGTTGGCCCACATGATGTACAAACCCATGCAAAATTTCGAGTCAGTAGGATGAGTGGTTCCAGAGATACAATGCTGTGACAGACGGACGGATAGACAGACAACCGAGTGACATTATAAGGGTCTTTCATTAGACTACTAACCCTAAAAATAATAAGTAAAAATAAATAACATAAGTAAAAATAATTTCATAATAAAGTTTTTGTAGAATATTCCAAATTTTTATTAAGTTCTGATCCGACACCTCTGCCAACTTCTTTTCTTCCTCTGTGTATCTGTTGCTGAATGACGTTTCTGAAGCAGCCATGAATCAACATATTTTGCTGGATCGAAGCGGGTCAGCGGTAGGCCTACAATTTTAAGAAAGAGTAGTGAAGAAACTATTTTTCAACGAAGCTCTTGTTGGGCTGGCAATCAGATTCATTTGTGAAAATCCTCGTTCACATTGACTCGATGAAATTGGTATCGTACTCAGAGTGTCCATCAAATGCTTCAATTTTTCCGAAACCATTTTTCAATTAGGTATTCCCGAAATCCATGAATTGTATCTCTTTCCTTAAACTACAACCTAATTGACAATTTTCTAACTTCATTTTCACCAAATGGCGAAAATTCATGTTTAGAAGGTTTAATACCTTCGTTGCCCTCATTTTCCTTCTCTTGTCATCGATGTTGTCATTAGTTCTTAAATTTGTATTCTTTTTCTTTTCTTTTCTTTCTTTTTTTCTTTTTTTTAAACTGTCCAAAATGTCAGTGTCATTCGGATATTCAGGTACTGTAACCATGTAAATAGAGATAGGCCGACCGGGCTAGCCGTGTGGGTAAAGTGCCTGCCTGCCTGGCAACCCAAAGGTCGCAGGTTTGAATCCCGCCTTGGGCTTGGATCAGAGTAGAAAATTCAAAAACCTTGGGAGGTGCAATATGGCCACAGAAGCCAATGCACCAACAACTAACAAAAGAACAAAAAAAAAAAACAGAGATAGGGAAAATTTACAGAAAAATGTTGATAATGCACTTCCGTGAAACAACAGATGATTATTTTTCGGGGTAAAAGAAAATTGCTCTCTCATAATTCTTGAACAGGGCACTTGCAGTCGATTCACAGTGGTGTCCAACTTACGGCCCGCCCAGAAAATCAACTAAAACAACATAAAGAAATCTAGCTTTAAATTTTTTTTTAATATGGCCCCTGTACAGGAAAAGTTTGAACACCACTGCAGTAAAAGGTGGACCAGAGCCCATTGGAAATACCCCTTGATCTGCTCACTGTTGACCAACGCGATTTCTCTGTATGTGGGACAGGTTTTACCGGGTACCACTAAGTTGTAGAATGGTAATCCCTTTAGCTCTCTTAATGCATGCAGCAGCACTAATTATCTAAATTGCCTGAAGGCCAGAAATGCAAACATTGCATACCGAGTTAATTCTCTCTATTCGCTTTGTTCAACATAAAGTATTTTAAATGTTACTTCCAGGGAAAATTCAAAATAATTCACTATAAAAGGACTTCGTTAAACAGAGGTCCGACTGAGTAATTTAGAATTAATAAAATGATTATACAGTTTTATGTAGAAAATATCTTAACAGTAGACAGTGAAAAATGCAAATTTAGTTAAATAATTTTAAGCTTGTTTGAATAGTAGGTAAACATGTGAAAAAAAGTTACGGACTGTTACAAATTTCGAAGTTCACTACATCCAAATGTCACACATCACTATTAATAAAGGTGCCGGTATGCCCGTTTTATATACTATATATATATATATATATATATATATATATAAATGGGTTTCAATTTAACTCTTTAAAGGAAATGTTTAAAGAGTTACATAGAAAAGAGGTATACAGTGGATGAAATGGTTTCAGTGAAAGCAAAATTAATAAATTAGGTATGACAGATGCATTGCATACTTAATTTAATTTAATATTAATACAACTTTATATATATATAGAAGAAATATAAAGAAAAAAAACAGCAGAAAATGAGCAAAGTAACAAATACAGAAGGCAGAACAGAAATGGAAGGAAAGTAAAAGAAATGTCTCTAATTTTTTTTTTTTAAATATTAAGTATGAGGCAATATAGCCTATGTTAAAAGCCAATAAATAATAAATTAAGACCAGCACCGCTTGATCATGCTGAGGCAATAAATGGGTGAAATATCACTAAAATGACACAAATAAACCAACCAAGCTAAACTCATACAGCAACCAACTCACATTAGTCCTGATAGTATCATAGAAAAAAAATTTTTCCACGGAACATGAATAACTCTAGTTAGAGCTATAATTTGGCCCTCTTTTGAACCCCAGGTTAATTGTGCATAGGTGTGGCTCGACACATATCCGCACAGTACCTGGGTGTCTAAATTCGCAATTCCCCACAATCAGAGTTATTAACACAAGGAATGTAAATACACAGGTCTACATCGCCATACAGGTATAATGCATTTCCACTAAATCCAGATTTATTTACAAGTATGGAAACACAGAGTTAATATTCACATTGAAAGAGGCTGTATATATTTGTAAATAGTTATCCCCAAGGGCACATGCAAGGCTGTCATGCCTTAGAAAAGTGTTGCCAGTCCACACCCTATGGATAACACATTTAATTTAATTTTAATAACTATCACCACATCTTTTCCCCATTTTATTTTAATAAACACCATGTCAATTATTACCATTTCTTTCTATCATTTTTAGCGTGGTTAGATATCATATTGTATCTGCTTCCCACAATAATACAACAAGCTCTAAATTGCAATCAACACCAGCCCACGCTCAGGAATGCAAAGAATGTGACGTTGCCTCTGGCAAGGTTAACTATCACGCTGTGGTCAAAACCTATACGACTGCGCAATAAACTATACCACACACACATAAAATCTAAACTTTGGCGGGAAATTGAATATTTTCAGATTGACCACCACAGGACATGGAGGTGATATACTATGATATTTCAATCTGTTACCTACCTGTAGGGCTTTGAATCTCCTATCATAGTTTGCTGTAATATATGTAAACCACCTTGTTTATTTAAAATTAAGTACTTATATAAAAATAAGTACATTTATTCAATAAGATTACTCTTATAATTCCAAATTATTCACCAAGTAATTAACCCAGCAAAACTGGTATAGAGATTACAGAAACGGGTATGTATAATACATTCCTCTCGTATGGCTATATGTCTGCTCAAAGCCCCTGAGGAGTAGCAGAGATATGGCTATGAGGAAGAATGTTAATTTTCATTAATTTTCACTAACTTTTGCCAATTTCTCCAGCTTTCTTTAAAATTTCATTAATTTTGTTGTTTTGATATGTATCTTTATATGTATCTTATATTTTATATGTAAGGCTATCCATACCATGGCTAGGTTTAAATATAACTAGTGAGTTGGTTGGGGTCTCTACAAACCTGATCCTCCGAAATAGTACGACAATTTAAAAACAGAAATGTATAATTAAGTTAAGTATATATATATATATATATATATATATATATATATTATTAATGAGGTTAAACAAAAAAGATATATATAAGCAATTAAAACATCAACTTTTTTAGCTTCCTAGCTAAAAGAGATCTCATGGCAACATTTTACAGGCCAGTTTTATACTTCAGTAAAATATCAGCATTAATTACCTTTCAGTCATACTCAAAACTTCAGAACTTTGATATAACCTCTCTCTCTCTCTCTCTCTCTCTCTCTCTCTCTCTCTCTCTTTCTTCATGAAAAGGGCAATTCAGTT
The DNA here is from genome assembly GCF_048544385.1 of Mastigoproctus giganteus. Lineage (NCBI taxonomy): Eukaryota > Metazoa > Arthropoda > Arachnida > Uropygi > Thelyphonidae > Mastigoproctus > Mastigoproctus giganteus. The sequence goes on along the minus strand of NC_143581.1, from coordinate 158,159,256 downwards.
ACTTTTTGCTTGTTGTCTGTCTGTCCTTCACTAATATAATATTTCTTTCCATTATTTGTGAAATTTTATGAGTAAGCTTTTTATTTGCATGGAATGTTTGTGTTCTTTGGAATGAAAGCCTCTTTCTTCCCAAAACTGACTTTAATTTTGTGCAGATTTATGTGTACACAAGACAAAAACCTGAAATACGTCTTCAGTGTTACTATTTTGATCAAAATATTAAGATTAATGTTCTGTCTCCATAATTTCTCTGTTCTATATCTGTTGTTCTGCATAACATCTAAAAAAACATGTTTCCAGTTTAACCCACTGCAAGACACATTGGTTTTTGTAATCAGTTAGACATAAGATTATGTCAATTTTGTTAATCAGTTAGACATAAGATTATGTCAATTTTGTTAATCAGTTAGACATAAGATTGTGTCAATTTTGTTAATCAGTTAGACATAAGATTGTGTCAATCCTCAACATTTAAACTCTTAAGCTATGTCCATACTTGAAAACATTCTGGCATAATGTACACATGAAATGTACAATGATTGCTCAAGTATTGTGTAGTGTTATTGTATCATTTTCCCCTGTTTGGTTTACAATGCCTTCTATCCTCACTGTTGTCAGTTTTTTTAACAAAACATCAAAGAATATCATGTATTTCCATGCACGCTAGTGTGGATGGTTATTGCTAGTTTTTGTCTGGAAACATTTTTGGCAGTTGTTTAATAAATATATTTATTAATAATAATAATGAATATTTTTATTAAACTGTCAAAAATGTCAACTAAAATTATGTTGATCCTGCATGAACTGTATAAAATCTATTCTAGCCACTAGAACATTACAGGCCCAGGGTGCCAAGCATTATAGTGATAAAGCAATTTCCGAGTGATTCATAGAGTGTTTACACTCGAAGCCACAGTTATTCTTCAGTTTGAAAAGTTTTTTTATGTTCTCGTTAATCAGTAGCAAACTTAGTCTTGCGAATTGTAAAGTGCCTCTGTAGTCAGATGGGCCGGAGGAGCAGTGCGTAGCACACATTCTTGATTAGACCGGAGTTCGAGCCCATGACCACCAAATATGGAGGATGCGGAAAGGTCAGGTAATGACCACTGCATATTCCTGGAGCAATATGGCCTTAGTTGCTAATGCTGCAAAAAACCAACTAACAACAACAACAACGAATTGTAAGCAAATTTAAGAAAGGAAAGCCACCTTTCTTTCTTTTTCCTTTAGACAAACACTAACTTTTATACCCCCTTGGTTACTCTAGCAGCACTGCTCCCTCCTCGTGGTGGGGCCTTGGAGAAGAAATAGACTCTCTCAGGACTGAAAGGAGCAAAGGTGGATAACAATATGTTTCCACCTTTTGAGCCATCAAGCTCAAAAATAGAGACAAATCATACAGATAATGACTTTTCTCAACCAAAAAGGCTGAAAACAACACCTAAAGAGGAAATACAAGCCTTCCTCATCTTGCACTCTCTATCAGATCAGCCTTTTTGCAAATTATCACACTTCCTAGTGCAAAAATTGAGTCTGCTGCTCGTTCACCTAAATCAGTAAGGCAACTTCAGTCAGGCAATCTTCTAATAGAGACTACTCAACTTGAACATTCTGTGAAGCTATTAAAACTCACAACCTTTGGAGGACACCCAATAAAAATTACTCCCCATACTACCTTAAACTCCTCTAAGGAAGTAATAACAGAATGGGACTTATTACTTGTATCAGAGGAAGAAATTATCCAAGAATTACACGATCAAAAAGTCATCCAAGCAAGGAGAATAATGATCCGAAAAGATGGTACTGTGGTTCCAACAAGGAGCATAATTCTTACTTTTAGCACTCCTAACTTGTCAACATCTGTGAAAACAGGTTACCTACATTGCCGTGTCCAACCATACATCCCATTCTGAATCCCATCAGTTGCTACAAATGCCAAAAATACGGACAATCCCAGACCGCATGTCAAGGTGAGGCAATATGTCCTAACTCTGAATCAAAAGAGCATAACCAATCTGATTGTGCCACTACCACTCCACATTGCCCAAGTTGTAAGGGTAACCACCTGGCTTTCTCAAAAACGTGAATTATGGAAGCAAGGAGAAAAAATTCAGAAATATAAAGAAGAGAACAAAGTGACTTACTCAGAAGTGAGAAAACAGATAATCAAAACAGAGACAAAGCGAATGTATGCCACTGCAGCTCAACCTTTACAGTCTGTAGGGATCCAGACTGAAGTATCAGTTCCTCCGAATATATCAATTGCGA